>NW_026287435.1:0-3434 GCF_023373465.1 Oncorhynchus keta | reverse complement strand
CAGAGCTGAGGTGAAGTCGTAGCAGAGCTGAGGTGAAGTCGTAGCAGAGCTGAGGTGAAGTCGTAGCAGAGCTGAGGTGAAGTCGTAGCAGAGCTGAGGTGAAGTCGTAGCAGAGCTGAGGTGAAGTCGTAGCAGAGCTGAGGTGAAGTCGTAGCAGAGCTGAGGTGAAGTCGTAGCAGAGCTGAGGTGAAGTCGTAGCAGAGCTGAGGTGAAGTCAGTAGCAGAGCTGAGGTGAAGTCGTAGCAGAGCTGAGGTGAAGTCGTAGCAGAGCTGAGGTGAAGTCGTAGCAGAGCTGAGGTGAAGTCGTAGCAGAGCTGAGGTGAAGTCGTAGCAGAGCTGAGGTGAAGTCGTAGCAGAGCTGAGGTGAAGTCGTAGCAGAGCTGAGGTGAAGTCGTAGCAGAGCTGAGGTGAAGTCGTAGCAGAGCTGAGGTGAAGTCGTAGCAGAGCTGAGGTGAAGTCGTATCAGAGCTGAGGTGAAGTCGTAGCAGAGCTGAGGTGAAGTCGTAGCAGAGCTGAGGTGAAGTCGTAGCAGAGCTGAGGTGAAGTCGTAGCAGAGCTGAGGTGAAGTCGTAGCAGAGCTGAGGTGAAGTCGTAGCAGAGCTGAGGTGAAGTCGTAGCAGAGCTGAGGTGAAGTAGTATCAGAGCTGAGGTGAAGTCGTAGCAGAGCTGAGGTGAAGTCGTAGCAGAGCTGAGGTGAAGTCGTAGCAGAGCTGAGGTGAAGTCGTAGCAGAGCTGAGGTGAAGTCGTAGCAGAGCTGAGGTGAAGTCGTAGCAGAGCTGAGGTGAAGTCGTAGCAGAGCTGAGGTGAAGTCGTAGCAGAGCTGAGGTGAAGTCGTAGCAGAGCTGAGGTGAAGTCGTAGCAGAGCTGAGGTGAAGTCGTATCAGAGCTGAGGTGAAGTCGTAGCAGAGCTGAGGTGAAGTCCTATCAGAGCTGAGGTGAAGTCGTAGCAGAGCTGAGGTGATGTCGTAGCAGAGCTGAGGTGAAGTCGTAGCAGAGCTGAGGTGAAGTCGTAGCACGTGCCAAGATGCTTTCACTTGTGTCGTTACTGGAATGCAGGAGTGGAAGGAGGGAGGGTGAAACTGCTGAATGTCCAACCGTGGCAGATTCACAGCCCAGATCCTCGTGCTGCTGTAGAGGAAACTAATGGCTTACGGAGAAAACCGAGGTCTAGCTAACTCTTCCTCCATCACACACACACACACACACACACACACACACACACACACACACACACACACACACACACACACACACACACACACACACACACACACACACACACACACACACACACACACACACACACACACACACACACACACACACACAATAACTACCAGATGAAAGCCTTTTGCCCCCCTCTTTCACAACAGCGCTCTTCCCTCTCCCCCGCTGTTCTCCCTGTTTCCAGAGGAACCCGGAGCATTGGTGGCAGACTTCTGGACGGGGTGGCTAGCATCTGTGGTCTGGGTATGCTGCTGTCTTGTCTGGGTGGCAGGTGGGAGAGGGACATCTGTGGTCTGGGTATGCTGCTGTCTTGTCTGGGTGGCAGGTGGGAGAGGGACATCTGTGGTCTGGGTATGCTGCTGTCTTGTCTGGGTGGCAGGCGGGAGAGGGGCATCTGTGGTCTGGGTATGCTGCTGTCTTGTCTGGGTGGCAGGCGGGAGAGGGGCATCTGTGGTCTGGGTATGCTGCTGTCTTGTCTGGGTGGCAGAATTCTGGACGGGGTGGCGAGCATCTGTGGTCTGGGTATGCTGCTGTCTTGTATGGGTGGCAGGCGGGGGAGGGGCATCTGTGGTCTGGGTATGCCGCTGTCTTGTCTGGGTGGCAGGTGGGAGAGGGACATCTGTGGTCTGGGTATGCTGCTGTCTTGTCTGGGTGGCAGGTGGGAGAGGGACATCTGTGGTCTGGGTATGCTGCTGTCTTGTCTGGGTGGCAGGTGGGAGAGGGACATCTGTGGTCTGGGTATGCTGCTGTCTTGTCTGGGTGGCAGGTGGGAGAGGGACATCTGTGGTCTGGGTATGCTGCTGTCTTGTCTGGGTGGCAGGTGGGAGAGGGACATCTGTGGTCTGGGTATGCCGCTGTCTTGTCTGGGTGGCAGGTGGGAGAGGGACATCTGTGGTCTGGGTATGCTGCTGTCTTGTCTGGGTGGCAGGTGGGAGGGGGGTATTGCTGGGTATCTACCCCCCTTGGCTAGTGTTTAGGACAGTTCAGTGCTACTCCAGTGCCACCCCCATACCCCAGTCTGCCTCCCGGCCTCTCTGCCTCCCTTTACTAAGCTTCTCTCTCTCTCCCCTCTTCCTCTCTTCATGGGCTATCAGGACAGGTCAGGACATCAGGAGAGTTCAGGACATCAGGAGAGTTCAGGACATCAGGAGAGTTCAGGACATCAGGAGAGTTCAGGACATCAGGAGAGTTCAGGACATCAGGAGAGTTCAGGACATCAGGAGAGTTCAGGACATCAGGAGAGTTCAGGATACCTCACTGGTCTGACGTCATCATGGAGACTAGAGAACCACATCACCTCACTGGTCTGACATCATCATGGAGACTAGAGAACCACATCACCTCACTGGTCTGACGTCATCATGGAGACTAGAGAACCACATCACCTCACTGGTCTGACGTCATCATGGAGACTAGAGAACCACATCACCTCACTGGTCTGACATCATCATGGAGACTAGAGAACCACATCACCTCACTGGTCTGACATCATCATGGAGACTAGAGAACCACATCACCTCACTGGTCTGACGTCATCATGGAGCCTGGAGAACCACATCACCTCACTGGTCTGACATCATCATGGAGCCCAGAGAACCACATCACCTCACTGGTCTGACGTCATCATGGAGCCTGGAGAACCACATCACCTCACTGGTCTGACATCATCATGGAGCCCAGAGAACCACATCACCTCACTGGTCTGACGTCATCATAGAGCCTGGAGAACCACATCACCTCACTGGTCTGACATCATCATGGAGCCTAGAGAACCACATCACCTCACTGGTCTGACGTCATCATAGAGCCTGGAGAACCACATCACCTCACTGGTCTGACATCATCATGGAGCCCAGAGAACCACATCACCTCACTGGTCTGACGTCATCATGGAGCCTGGAGAACCACATCACCTCACTGGTCTGACGTCATCATGGAGCCCAGAGAACCACATCACCTCACTGGTCACAGCGTCATCATGGAGCCTAGAGAACCACATCACCTCACTGGTCTGACGTCATCATAGAGCCCAGAGAACCACATCACCTCTCGCTGGTCAGCGTCATCATAGAGGCTGAGAACCACATCACCTCACTGGTCTGGCGTCATCATAGAGGCCCAGAGAACCACATCACCTCACTGGTCTGAGCGTCATCATAGAGCCCCAGAAGACCACATCACCTCACTGGTCTGACGTCATCATAGAG
>NW_026287434.1:0-1956 GCF_023373465.1 Oncorhynchus keta | reverse complement strand
AAAACTCGCCTCCCTGCGGACCTGGCATCCTTTCACTCCCTCCTCTCTACATTTTCCTCCTCTGTCTCTGCTGCTAAAGCCACTTTCTACCATTCTAAATTCCAAGCATCTGCCTCTAACCCTAGGAAGCTCTTTGCCACCTTCTCCTCCCTCCTGAATCCTCCCCCCTCCCTCCTCCCTCTCTGCAGATGACTTCGTCAACCATTTTGAAAAGAAGGTCGATGACATCCGATCCTCGTTTGCTAAGTCAAGCGACACCGCTGGTTCTGCTCACACTGCCCTACCCTATGCTCTGACCTCTTTCTCCCCTCTCTCTCCAGATGAAATCTCGCGTCTTGTGACGGCCGGCCGCCCAACAACCTGCCCGCTTGACCCTATCCCCTCCTCTCTTCTCCAGACCATTTCCGGAGACCTTCTCCCTTACCTCACCTCGCTCATCAACTCATCCCTGACCGCTGGCTACGTCCCTCCCGTCTTCAAGAGAGCGAGAGTTGCACCCCTTCTGAAAAAACCTACACTCGATCCCTCCGATGTCAACAACTACAGACCAGTATCCCTTCTCTCTTTTCTCTCCAAAACTCTTGAGCGTGCCGTCCTTGGCCAGCTCTACCGCTATCTCTCTCAGAATGACCTTCTTGATCCAAATCAGTCAGGTTTCAAGACTAGTCATTCAACTGAGACTTGCTCTTCTCTGTATCACGGAGGCGCTCCGCACTGCTAAAGCTAACTCTCTCTCCTCTGCTCTCATCCTTCTAGACCTATCGGCTGCCTTCGATACTGTGAACCATCAGATCCTCCTCTCCACCCTCTCCGAGTTGGGCATCTCCGGCGCGGCCCACGCTTAGATTGCGTCCTACCTGACAGGTCGCTCCTACCAGGTGGCGTGGCGAGAATCTGTCTCCTCACCACGCGCTCTCACCACTGGTGTCCCCCAGGGCTCTGTTCTAGGCCCTCTCTTATTCTCGCTATACACCAAGTCACTTGGCTCTGTCATAACCTCACATGGTCTCTCCTATCATTGCTATGCAGACGACACACAATTAATCTTCTCCTTTCCCCCTTCTGATGACCAGGTGGCGAATCGCATCTCTGCATGTCTGGCAGACATATCAGTGTGGATGACGGATCACCACCTCAAGCTGAACCTCAGCAAGACGGAGCTCCTCTTCCTCCCGGGGAAGGACTGCCCGTTCCATGATCTCGCCATCACGGTTGACAACTCCATTGTGTCCTCCTCCCAGAGCGCTAAGAACCTTGGCGTGATCCTGGACAACACCCTGACGTTCTCAACTAACATCAAGGCGGTGTCCCGTTCCTGTAGGTTCATGCTCTACAACATCCGCAGAGTACGACCCTGCCTCACACAGGAAGCGGCGCAGGTCCTAATCCAGGCACTTGTCATCTCCGTCTTGATTACTGCAACTCGCTGTTGGCTGGGCTCCCTGCCTGTGCCATTAAACCCCTACAACTCATCCAGAACGCCGCAGCCCGTCTGGTGTTCAACCTTCCCAAGTTCTCTCACGTCACCCCGCTCCTCCGCTCTCTCCACTGGCTTCCAGTTGAAGCTCGCATCCGCTACAAGACCATGGTGCTCGCCTACGGAGCTGTGAGGGGAGCGGCACCTCAGTACCTCAGGCTCTGATCAGGCCCTACACCCAAACAAGGGCACTGCGTTCATCCACCTCTGGCCTGCTCGCCTCCCTACCACTGAGGAAGTACAGTTCCCGCTCAGCCCAGTCAAAACTGTTCGCTGCTCTGGCCCCCAATGGTGGAACAAACTCCCTCACGACGCCAGGACAGCGGAGTCAATCACCACCTTCCGGAGACACCTGAAACCCCACCTCTTCAAGGAATACCTAGGATAGGGTAAGTAAGGGTAAGTAATCCTTCTCACCCCCCTTCTCCCCCCAACAAGATTTAGATGCAAGTGGCTGTTCCACTGGTTGTCATAAGGTG
>NW_026287433.1:122500-154869 GCF_023373465.1 Oncorhynchus keta | reverse complement strand
GTATTGGCTGGTATCATGTTAACTTAATGTAAGTTCTGGCTAGTATCATGTTAACTTAATGTAAGTTCTGGCTGGTATCATGTTAACTTAATATCAGTTCTGGCTGGTATCATGTTAACTTAATGTAAGTATTGGCTGGTATGATGTTAACTTAATGTAAGTTCTGGGCTGGGCTATCATGTTAACTTCTCAGTAATATCAGTTCTGGCTGGTATCATGTTAACTTAATATCAAATTCTGGCTGGTATCATGTTAACTTAATGTAAGTTCAGTCTGGTATCATGTTAACTTAATGTAAGTTCTGTCTGGTATCATGTTAACTTAATGTAAGTTCTGGCTGGTATCATGTTAACTTAATGTACGTTCTCTCTGGTATCATGTTAACTTAATGTAAGTTCTGTCTGGTATCATGTTAACTTAATGTAAGTTCTGGCTGGTATCATGTTCACTTCTCAGTAATATCAGTTCTGGCTGGTATCATGTTAACTTAATGTAAGTTCTGTCTGGTATCATGTTAACTTAATGTAAGTTCTGGCTGGTATCATGCTAACTTAATGTAAGTTCTGGCTGGTATCATGTTAACTTAATGTAAGTTCTGGCTGGTATCATGTTAACTTAATGTAAGTTCTGACTGGTATCATGTTAACTTAATGTAAGTTCTGGCTGGTATCATGTTAACTTAATGTAAGTTCTGTCTGGTATCATGTTAACTTAATGTAAGTTCTGGCTGGTATCATGTTAACTTAATGTAAGTTCTGTCTGGTATCATGTTAACTTAATATCAGTTCTGGCTGGTATCATGTTAACTTAATGTAAGTTCTGGCTGGTATCATGTTAACTTAATGTAAGTTCTGGCTGGTATCATGCTAACTTAATGTAAGTTCTGGCTGGTATCATGTTAACTTAATGTACGTTCTGGCTGGTATCATGTTAACTTAATGTAAATTCTGGCTGGTATCATGTTAACTTAATGTAAGTTCTGGCTGGTATCATGTTAACTTAATATCAGTTCTGGCTGGTATCATGTTAACTTAATGTAAGTTCTGGCTGGTATCATGTTAACTTAATGTAAGTTCTGTCTGGTATCATGTTAACTTAATATCAGTTCTGGCTGGTATCATGTTAACTTAATGTAAGTTCTGGCTGGTATCATGTTAACTTAATATCAGTTCTGGCTGGTATCATGTTAACTTAATGTAAGTTCTGGCTGGTATCATGTTAACTTAATATCAGTTCTGGCTGGTATCATGTTAACTTAATATCAGTTCTGGCTGGTATCATGTTAACTTAATGTAAGTTCTGGCTGGTATCATGTTAACTTAATATCAGTTCTGGCTGGTATCATGTTAACTTAATATCAGTTCTGGCTGGTATCATGTTAACTTAATGTAAGTTCTGGCTGGTATCATGTTAACTTAATGTAAGTTCTGTCTGGTATCATGTTAACTTAATGTACGTTCTGGCTGGTATCATGTTAACTTAATGTAAATTCTGGCTGGTATCATGTTAACTTAATGTACGTTCTGGCTGGTATCATGTTTACTTAATGTACGTTCTGGCTGGTATCATGTTCACTTAATGTAAGTTCTGGCTGGTATCATGTTAACTTAATGTAAGTATTGGCTGGTATCATGTTAACTTAATGTAAGTATTGGCTGGTATCATGTTAACTTAATGTAAGTATTGGCTGGTATCATGTTAACTTAATGTACATTCTGGCTGGTATCATGTTAACTTAATGTAAGTTCTGGCTGGTATCATGCTAACTTAATATCAGTTCTGGCTGGTATCATGTTAACTTAATGTACATTCTGGCTGGTATCATGTTAACTTAATGTAAGTTCTGTCTGGTATCATGTTAACTTAATATCAGTTCTGGCTGGTATCATGTTAACTTAATGTAAGTTCTGGCTGGTATCATGTTAACTTAATGTAAGTTCTGGCTGGTATCATGCTAACTTAATGTAAGTTCTGGCTGGTATCATGTTAACTTAATGTACGTTCTGGCTGGTATCATGTTAACTTAATGTAAATTCTGGCTGGTATCATGTTAACTTAATGTAAGTTCTGGCTGGTATCATGTTAACTTAATATCAGTTCTGGCTGGTATCATGTTAACTTAATGTAAGTTCTGGCTGGTATCATGTTAACTTAATGTAAGTTCTGTCTGGTATCATGTTAACTTAATATCAGTTCTGGCTGGTATCATGTTAACTTAATGTAAGTTCTGGCTGGTATCATGTTAACTTAATATCAGTTCTGGCTGGTATCATGTTAACTTAATGTAAGTTCTGGCTGGTATCATGTTAACTTAATATCAGTTCTGGCTGGTATCATGTTAACTTAATGTAAGTTCTGGCTGGTATCATGTTAACTTAATGTAAGTTCTGGCTGGTATCATGTTAACTTAATGTACGTTCTGGCTGGTATCATGTTAACTTAATGTACGTTCTGGCTGGTATCATGTTAACTTAATGTAAATTCTGGCTGGTATCATGTTAACTTAATGTACGTTCTGGCTGGTATCATGTTAACTTAATGTAAATTCTGGCTGGTATCATGTTAACTTAATGTACGTTCTGGCTGGTATCATGTTAACTTAATGTAAATTCTGGCTGGTATCATGTTAACTTAATGTAAGTTCTGGCTGGTATCATGTTTACTTAATGTACGTTCTGGCTGGTATCATGTTCACTTCTCAGTAATATCAGTTCTGGCTGCTATCATGTTCACTTAATGTAAGTTCTGGCTGGTATCATGTTAACTTAATATCAGTTCTGGCTGGTATCATGTTAACTTAATGTAAGTATTGGCTGGTATCATGTTAACTTAATGTACATTCTGGCTGGTATCATGTTAACTTAATGTAAGTTCTGGCTGGTATCAGGCTAACTTAATGTAAGTTCTGGCTGGTATCATGTTAACTTAATGTACGTTCTGGCTGGTATCATGTTAACTTAATGTAAGTTCTGGCTGGTATCATGTTAACTTAATATCAGTTCTGGCTGGTATCATGTTAACTTAATGTAAGTATTGGCTGGTATCATGCTAACTTAATGTAAGTTCTGGCTAGTATCATGTTAACTTAATGTAAGTATTGGCTGGTATCATGTTAACTTAATGTACGTTCTGGCTGGTATCATGTTAACTTAATGTAAGTATTGGCTGGTATCATGTTAACTTAATGTAAGTTCTGGCTAGTATCATGTTAACTTAATGTAAGTTCTGGCTGGTATCATGTTAACTTAATATCAGTTCTGGCTGGTATCATGTTAACTTAATGTAAGTATTGGCTGGTATGATGTTAACTTAATGTAAGTTCTGGCTGGTATCATGTTAACTTCTCAGTAATATCAGTTCTGGCTGGTATCATGTTAACTTAATATCAGTTCTGGCTGGTATCATGTTAACTTAATGTAAGTTCTGTCTGGTATCATGTTAACTTAATGTAAGTTCTGTCTGGTATCATGTTAACTTAATGTAAGTTCTGGCTGGTATCATGTTAACTTAATGTACGTTCTCTCTGGTATCATGTTAACTTAATGTAAGTTCTGTCTGGTATCATGTTAACTTGTAAGTTCTGGCTGGTATCATGTTCACTTCTCAGTAATATCAGTTCTGGCTGGTATCATGTTAACTTAATGTAAGTTCTGTCTGGTATCATGTTAACTTAATGTAAGTTATGTCTGGTATCATGTTAACTTAATGTAAGTTCTGGCTGGTATCATGTTAACTTAATGTACATTCTGGCTGGTATCATGTTAACTTAATGTAAGTTCTGGCTGGTATCATGCTTAATGTAAGTTCTGGCTATCATGTTAACTTAATGTAAGTTCTGTCTGGTATCATGTTAACTTAATGTAAGTTATGTCTGGTATCATGTTAACTTAATGTAAGTTCTGGCTGGTATCATGTTAACTTAATGTACATTCTGGCTGGTATCATGTTAACTTAATGTAAGTTCTGGCTGGTATCATGCTAACTTAATGTAAGTTCTGGCTGGTATCATGTTAACTTAATGTAAGTTCTGGCTGGTATCATGTTAACTTAATGTAAGTTCTGACTGGTATCATGTTAACTTAATGTAAGTTCTGGCTGGTATCATGTTAACTTAATGTAAGTTCTGTCTGGTATCATGTTAACTTAATGTAAGTTCTGGCTGGTATCATGTTAACTTAATGTAAGTTCTGTCTGGTATCATGTTAACTTAATATCAGTTCTGGCTGGTATCATGTTAACTTAATGTAAGTTCTGGCTGGTATCATGTTAACTTAATGTAAGTTCTGGCTGGTATCATGCTAACTTAATGTAAGTTCTGGCTGGTATCATGTTAACTTAATGTACGTTCTGGCTGGTATCATGTTAACTTAATGTAAATTCTGGCTGGTATCATGTTCACTTAATGTACGTTCTGGCTGGTATCATGTTAACTTAATGTAAGTTCTGGCTGGTATCATGCTAACTTAATGTAAGTTCTGGCTGGTATCATGTTTACTTAATGTAAATTCTGGCTGGTATCATGTTAACTTAATGTACGTTCTGGCTGGTATCATGTTAACTTAATGTAAATTCTGGCTGGTATCATGTTAACTTAATGTAAGTTCTGGCTGGTATCATGTTTACTTAATGTACGTTCTGGCTGGTATCATGTTCACTTCTCAGTAATATCAGTTCTGGCTGCTATCATGTTCACTTAATGTAAGTTCTGTCTGGTATCATGTTAACTTAATATCAGTTCTGGCTGGTATCATGTTAACTTAATGTAAGTATTGGCTGGTATCATGTTAACTTAATGTACATTCTGGCTGGTATCATGTTAACTTAATGTAAGTTCTGGCTGGTATCAGGCTAACTTAATGTAAGTTCTGGCTGGTATCATGTTAACTTAATGTACGTTCTGGCTGGTATCATGTTAACTTAATGTAAGTTCTGGCTGGTATCATGTTAACTTAATATCAGTTCTGGCTGGTATCATGTTAACTTAATGTAAGTATTGGCTGGTATCATGCTAACTTAATGTAAGTTCTGGCTAGTATCATGTTAACTTAATGTAAGTATTGGCTGGTATCATGTTAACTTAATGTACGTTCTGGCTGGTATCATGTTAACTTAATGTAAGTATTGGCTGGTATCATGTTAACTTAATGTAAGTTCTGGCTAGTATCATGTTAACTTAATGTAAGTTCTGGCTGGTATCATGTTAACTTAATATCAGTTCTGGCTGGTATCATGTTAACTTAATGTAAGTATTGGCTGGTATGATGTTAACTTAATGTAAGTTCTGGCTGGTATCATGTTAACTTCTCAGTAATATCAGTTCTGGCTGGTATCATGTTAACTTAATATCAGTTCTGGCTGGTATCATGTTAACTTAATGTAAGTTCTGTCTGGTATCATGTTAACTTAATGTAAGTTCTGTCTGGTATCATGTTAACTTAATGTAAGTTCTGGCTGGTATCATGTTAACTTAATGTACGTTCTCTCTGGTATCATGTTAACTTAATGTAAGTTCTGTCTGGTATCATGTTAACTTAATGTAAGTTCTGGCTGGTATCATGTTCACTTCTCAGTAATATCAGTTCTGGCTGGTATCATGTTAACTTAATGTAAGTTCTGTCTGGTATCATGTTAACTTAATGTAAGTTCTGGCTGGTATCATGCTAACTTAATGTAAGTTCTGGCTGGTATCATGTTAACTTAATGTAAGTTCTGGCTGGTATCATGTTAACTTAATGTAAGTTCTGACTGGTATCATGTTAACTTAATGTAAGTTCTGGCTGGTATCATGTTAACTTAATGTAAGTTCTGTCTGGTATCATGTTAACTTAATGTAAGTTCTGGCTGGTATCATGTTAACTTAATGTAAGTTCTGTCTGGTATCATGTTAACTTAATATCAGTTCTGGCTGGTATCATGTTAACTTAATGTAAGTTCTGGCTGGTATCATGTTAACTTAATGTAAGTTCTGGCTGGTATCATGCTAACTTAATGTAAGTTCTGGCTGGTATCATGTTAACTTAATGTACGTTCTGGCTGGTATCATGTTAACTTAATGTAAATTCTGGCTGGTATCATGTTAACTTAATGTACGTTCTGGCTGGTATCATGTTAACTTAATGTAAATTCTGGCTGGTATCATGTTAACTTAATGTACTTATCATGTTCACTTAATGTTATGGCTGGTATCATGTTAACTTAATGTACATTCTGGCTGGTATCATGTTAACTTAATGTAAGTTCTGGCTGGTATCATGCTAACTTAATGTAAGTTCTGGCTGGTATCATGTTAACTTAATGTACGTTCTGGCTGGTATCATGTTAACTTAATGTAAGTATTGGCTGGTATCATGTTAACTTAATGTACATTCTGGCTGGTATCATGTTAACTTAATGTAAGTTCTGGCTGGTATCATGTTAACTTAATGTAAGTTCTGTCTGGTATCATGTTAACTTAATGTAAGTTCTGTCTGGTACCATGTTAACTTAATGTAAGTTCTGGCTGGTATCATGTTAACTTAATGTACGTTCTCTCTGGTATCATGTTAACTTAATGTAAGTTCTGTCTGGTATCATGTTAACTTAATGTAAGTTCTGGCTGGTATCATGTTCACTTCTCAGTAATATCAGTTCTGGCTGGTATCATGTTAACTTAATGTAAGTTCTGTCTGGTATCATGTTAACTTAATGTAAGTTCTGTCTGGTATCATGTTAACTTAATATCAGTTCTGGCTGGTATCATGTTAACTTAATGTACATTCTGGCTGGTATCATGTTAACTTAATGTAAGTTCTGGCTGGTATCATGCTAACTTAATGTAAGTTCTGGCTGGTATCATGTTAACTTAATGTAAGTTCTGTCTGGTATCATGTTAACTTAATGTAAGTTATGTCTGGTATCATGTTAACTTAATGTAAGTTCTGGCTGGTATCATGTTAACTTAATGTACATTCTGGCTGGTATCATGTTAACTTAATGTAAGTTCTGGCTGGTATCATGCTAACTTAATGTAAGTTCTGGCTGGTATCATGTTAACTTAATGTAAGTTCTGGCTGGTATCATGTTAACTTAATGTAAGTTCTGACTGGTATCATGTTAACTTAATGTAAGTTCTGGCTGGTATCATGTTAACTTAATGTAAGTTCTGTCTGGTATCATGTTAACTTAATGTAAGTTCTGGCTGGTATCATGTTAACTTAATGTAAGTTCTGTCTGGTATCATGTTAACTTAATATCAGTTCTGGCTGGTATCATGTTAACTTAATGTAAGTTCTGGCTGGTATCATGTTAACTTAATGTAAGTTCTGGCTGATATCATGCTAACTTAATGTAAGTTCTGGCTGGTATCATGTTAACTTAATGTACGTTCTGGCTGGTATCATGTTAACTTAATGTAAATTCTGGCTGGTATCATGTTCATCGTTCTGGCTGGTATCATGTTAACTTAATGTAAGTTCTGGCTGGTATCATGCTAACTTAATGTAAGTTCTGGCTGGTATCATGTTTACTTAATGTAAATTCTGGCTGGTATCATGTTAACTTAATGTACGTTCTGGCTGGTATCATGTTAACTTAATGTAAATTCTGGCTGGTATCATGTTAACTTAATGTAAGTTCTGGCTGGTATCATGTTTACTTAATGTACGTTCTGGCTGGTATCATGTTCACTTCTCAGTAATATCAGTTCTGGCTGCTATCATGTTCACTTAATGTAAGTTCTGTCTGGTATCATGTTAACTTAATATCAGTTCTGGCTGGTATCATGTTAACTTAATGTAAGTATTGGCTGGTATCATGTTAACTTAATGTACATTCTGGCTGGTATCATGTTAACTTAATGTAAGTTCTGGCTGGTATCAGGCTAACTTAATGTAAGTTCTGGCTGGTATCATGTTAACTTAATGTACGTTCTGGCTGGTATCATGTTAACTTAATGTAAGTTCTGGCTGGTATCATGTTAACTTAATATCAGTTCTGGCTGGTATCATGTTAACTTAATGTAAGTATTGGCTGGTATCATGCTAACTTAATGTAAGTTCTGGCTAGTATCATGTTAACTTAATGTAAGTATTGGCTGGTATCATGTTAACTTAATGTAAGTATTGGCTGGTATGATGTTAACTTAATGTAAGTTCTGGCTGGTATCATGTTAACTTCTCAGTAATATCAGTTCTGGCTGGTATCATGTTAACTTAATATCAGTTCTGGCTGGTATCATGTTAACTTAATGTAAGTTCTGTCTGGTATCATGTTAACTTAATGTAAGTTCTGTCTGGTATCATGTTAACTTAATGTAAGTTCTGGCTGGTATCATGTTAACTTAATGTACGTTCTCTCTGGTATCATGTTAACTTAATGTAAGTTCTGTCTGGTATCATGTTAACTTAATGTAAGTTCTGGCTGGTATCATGTTCACTTCTCAGTAATATCAGTTCTGGCTGGTATCATGTTAACTTAATGTAAGTTCTGTCTGGTATCATGTTAACTTAATGTAAGTTCTGGCTGGTATCATGCTAACTTAATGTAAGTTCTGGCTGGTATCATGTTAACTTAATGTAAGTTCTGGCTGGTATCATGTTAACTTAATGTAAGTTCTGGCTGGTATCATGTTAACTTAATGTAAGTTCTGGCTGGTATCATGTTAACTTAATGTAAGTTCTGTCTGGTATCATGTTAACTTAATGTAAGTTCTGGCTGGTATCATGTTAACTTAATGTAAGTTCTGTCTGGTATCATGTTAACTTAATATCAGTTCTGGCTGGTATCATGTTAACTTAATGTAAGTTCTGGCTGGTATCATGTTAACTTAATGTAAGTTCTGGCTGGTATCATGTTAACTTAATGTAAGTTCTGGCTGGTATCATGTTAACTTAATGTACGTTCTGGCTGGTATCATGTTAACTTAATGTAAATTCTGGCTGGTATCATGTTAACTTAATGTACGTTCTGGCTGGTATCATGTTAACTTAATGTAAATTCTGGCTGGTATCATGTTAACTTAATGTACGTTCTGGCTGGTATCATGTTCACTTAATGTAAGTATTGGCTGGTATCATGTTAACTTAATGTACATTCTGGCTGGTATCATGTTAACTTAATGTAAGTTCTGGCTGGTATCATGCTAACTTAATGTAAGTTCTGGCTGGTATCATGTTAACTTAATGTACGTTCTGGCTGGTATCATGTTAACTTAATGTAAATTCTGGCTGGTATCATGTTAACTTAATGTACGTTCTGGCTGGTATCATGTTAACTTAATGTAAATTCTGGCTGGTATCATGTTAACTTAATGTAAGTTCTGGCTGGTATCATGTTTACTTAATGTACGTTCTGGCTGGTATCATGTTCACTTCTCAGTAATATCAGTTCTGGCTGCTATCATGTTCACTTTATGTAAGTTCTGGCTGGTATCATGTTAACTTAATATCAGTTCTGGCTGGTATCATGTTAACTTAATGTAAGTATTGGCTGGTATCATGTTAACTTAATGTACATTCTGGCTGGTATCATGTTAACTTAATGTAAGTTCTGGCTGGTATCAGGCTAACTTAATGTAAGTTCTGGCTGGTATCATGTTAACTTAATGTACGTTCTGGCTGGTATCATGTTAACTTAATGTAAGTTCTGGCTGGTATCATGTTAACTTAATATCAGTTCTGGCTGGTATCATGTTAACTTAATGTAAGTATTGGCTGGTATCATGCTAACTTAATGTAAGTTCTGGCTAGTATCATGTTAACTTAATGTAAGTATTGGCTGGTATCATGTTAACTTAATGTACGTTCTGGCTGGTATCATGTTAACTTAATGTAAGTATTGGCTGGTATCATGTTAACTTAATGTAAGTTCTGGCTAGTATCATGTTAACTTAATGTAAGTTCTGGCTGGTATCATGTTAACTTAATATCAGTTCTGGCTGGTATCATGTTAACTTAATGTAAGTATTGGCTGGTATGATGTTAACTTAATGTAAGTTCTGGCTGGTATCATGTTAACTTCTCAGTAATATCAGTTCTGGCTGGTATCATGTTAACTTAATATCAGTTCTGGCTGGTATCATGTTAACTTAATGTAAGTTCTGTCTGGTATCATGTTAACTTAATGTAAGTTCTGTCTGGTATCATGTTAACTTAATGTAAGTTCTGGCTGGTATCATGTTAACTTAATGTACGTTCTGGCTGGTATCATGTTAACTTAATGTACGTTCTGGCTGGTATCATGTTCACTTAATGTAAGTTCTGGATGGTATCATGTTCACTTCTCAGTAATATCAGTTCTGGCTGGTATCATGTTAACTTAATGTAAGTTCTGTCTGGTATCATGTTAACTTAATGTAAGTTCTGTCTGGTATCATGTTAACTTAATGTACATTCTGGCTGGTATCATGTTAACTTAATGTAAGTTCTGGCTGGTATCATGCTAACTTAATGTAAGTTCTGGCTGGTATCATGTTAACTTAATGTAAGTTCTGGCTGGTATCATGTTAACTTAATGTAAGTTCTGGCTGGTATCATGTTAACTTAATGTACGTTCTGGCTGGTATCATGTTAACTTAATGTAAATTCTGGCTGGTATCATGTTAACTTAATGTACGTTCTGGCTGGTATCATGTTAACTTAATGTAAATTCTGGCTGGTATCATGTTAACTTAATGTAAGTTCTGGCTGGTATCATGTTTACTTAATGTACGTTCTGGCTGGTATCATGTTCACTTCTCAGTAATATCAGTTCTGGCTGCTATCATGTTCACTTAATGTAAGTTCTGGCTGGTATCATGTTAACTTAATATCAGTTCTGGCTGGTATCATGTTAACTTAATGTAAGTATTGGCTGGTATCATGTTAACTTAATGTACATTCTGGCTGGTATCATGTTAACTTAATGTAAGTTCTGGCTGGTATCAGGCTAACTTAATGTAAGTTCTGGCTGGTATCATGTTAACTTAATGTACGTTCTGGCTGGTATCATGTTAACTTAATGTAAGTTCTGGCTGGTATCATGTTAACTTAATATCAGTTCTGGCTGGTATCATGTTAACTTAATGTAAGTATTGGCTGGTATCATGCTAACTTAATGTAAGTTCTGGCTAGTATCATGTTAACTTAATGTAAGTATTGGCTGGTATCATGTTAACTTAATGTACGTTCTGGCTGGTATCATGTTAACTTAATGTAAGTATTGGCTGGTATCATGTTAACTTAATGTAAGTTCTGGCTAGTATCATGTTAACTTAATGTAAGTTCTGGCTGGTATCATGTTAACTTAATATCAGTTCTGGCTGGTATCATGTTAACTTAATGTAAGTATTGGCTGGTATGATGTTAACTTAATGTAAGTTCTGGCTGGTATCATGTTAACTTCTCAGTAATATCAGTTCTGGCTGGTATCATGTTAACTTAATATCAGTTCTGGCTGGTATCATGTTAACTTAATGTAAGTTCTGTCTGGTATCATGTTAACTTAATGTAAGTTCTGTCTGGTATCATGTTAACTTAATGTAAGTTCTGGCTGGTATCATGTTAACTTAATGTACGTTCTCTCTGGTATCATGTTAACTTAATGTAAGTTCTGTCTGGTATCATGTTAACTTAATGTAAGTTCTGGCTGGTATCATGTTCACTTCTCAGTAATATCAGTTCTGGCTGGTATCATGTTAACTTAATGTAAGTTCTGTCTGGTATCATGTTAACTTAATGTAAGTTATGGCTGGTATCATGTTAACTTAATGTACATTCTGGCTGGTATCATGTTAACTTAATGTAAGTTCTGGCTGGTATCATGCTAACTTAATGTAAGTTCTGGCTGGTATCATGTTAACTTAATGTAAGTTCTGGCTGGTATCATGTTAACTTAATGTAAGTTCTGGCTGGTATCATGTTAACTTAATGTAAATTCTGGCTGGTATCATGTTAACTTAATGTACATTCTGGCTGGTATCATGTTAACTTAATGTAAGTTCTGGCTGGTATCATGCTAACTTAATGTAAGTTCTGGCTGGTATCATGTTAACTTAATGTACGTTCTGGCTGGTATCATGTTAACTTAATGTAAATTCTGGCTGGTATCATGTTAACTTAATGTACGTTCTGGCTGGTATCATGTTAACTTAATGTAAATTCTGGCTGGTATCATGTTAACTTAATGTAAGTTCTGGCTGGTATCATGTTTACTTAATGTACGTTCTGGCTGGTATCATGTTCACTTCTCAGTAATATCAGTTCTGGCTGCTATCATGTTCACTTAATGTAAGTTCTGGCTGGTATCATGTTAACTTAATATCAGTTCTGGCTGGTATCATGTTAACTTAATGTAAGTATTGGCTGGTATCATGTTAACTTAATGTACATTCTGGCTGGTATCATGTTAACTTAATGTAAGTTCTGGCTGGTATCAGGCTAACTTAATGTAAGTTCTGGCTGGTATCATGTTAACTTAATGTACGTTCTGGCTGGTATCATGTTAACTTAATGTAAGTTCTGGCTGGTATCATGTTAACTTAATATCAGTTCTGGCTGGTATCATGTTAACTTAATGTAAGTATTGGCTGGTATCATGCTAACTTAATGTAAGTTCTGGCTAGTATCATGTTAACTTAATGTAAGTATTGGCTGGTATCATGTTAACTTAATGTACGTTCTGGCTGGTATCATGTTAACTTAATGTAAGTATTGGCTGGTATCATGTTAACTTAATGTAAGTTCTGGCTAGTATCATGTTAACTTAATGTAAGTTCTGGCTGGTATCATGTTAACTTAATATCAGTTCTGGCTGGTATCATGTTAACTTAATGTAAGTATTGGCTGGTATGATGTTAACTTAATGTAAGTTCTGGCTGGTATCATGTTAACTTCTCAGTAATATCAGTTCTGGCTGGTATCATGTTAACTTAATATCAGTTCTGGCTGGTATCATGTTAACTTAATGTAAGTTCTGTCTGGTATCATGTTAACTTAATGTAAGTTCTGTCTGGTATCATGTTAACTTAATGTAAGTTCTGGCTGGTATCATGTTAACTTAATGTACGTTCTCTCTGGTATCATGTTAACTTAATGTAAGTTCTGTCTGGTATCATGTTAACTTAATGTAAGTTCTGGCTGGTATCATGTTCACTTCTCAGTAATATCAGTTCTGGCTGGTATCATGTTAACTTAATGTAAGTTCTGTCTGGTATCATGTTAACTTAATGTAAGTTATGTCTGGTATCATGTTCTGTAAGTTCTGGCTGGTATCATGTTAACTTAATGTAATTCTGGCTGGTATCATGTTAACTTAATGTAAGTTCTGGCTGGTATCATGTTAACTTAATGTAAGTTCTGGCTGGTATCATGTTAACTTAATGTAAGTTCTGGCTGGTATCATGTTAACTTAATGTAAGTTCTGGCTGGTATCATGTTAACTTAATGTAAGTTCTGGCTGGTATCATGTTAACTTAATGTAAGT
Source organism: Oncorhynchus keta (assembly GCF_023373465.1). NCBI lineage: Eukaryota > Metazoa > Chordata > Actinopteri > Salmoniformes > Salmonidae > Oncorhynchus > Oncorhynchus keta. Next base: position 141,432 of record NW_026287433.1, on the reverse strand, counting down.
TCTGTCTGGTATCATGTTAACTTAATGTAAGTTCTGGCTGGTATCATGTTAACTTAATGTAAGTTCTGTCTGGTATCATGTTAACTTAATATCAGTTCTGGCTGGTATCATGTTAACTTAATGTAAGTATTGGCTGGTATCATGTTAACTTAATGTACATTCTGGCTGGTATCATGTTAACTTAATGTAAGTTCTGGCTGGTATCATGCTAACTTAATGTAAGTTCTGGCTGGTATCATGTTAACTTAATGTACGTTCTGGCTGGTATCATGTTAACTTAATGTAAATTCTGGCTGGTATCATGTTAACTTAATGTACGTTCTGGCTGGTATCATGTTAACTTAATGTAAATTCTGGCTGGTATCATGTTAACTTAATGTACGTTCTGGCTGGTATCATGTTTACTTAATGTACGTTCTGGCTGGTATCATGTTCACTTCTCAGTAATATCAGTTCTGGCTGCTATCATGTTCACTTAATGTAAGTTCTGGCTGGTATCATGTTAACTTAATGTAAGTTCTGGATGGTATCATGTTCACTTCTCAGTAATATCAGTTCTGGCTGGTATCATGTTAACTTAATGTCAGTTCTGGCTGGTATAATGTTAACTTAATGTAAGTATTGGCTGGTATCATGCTAACTTAATGTAAGTTCTGGCTAGTATCATGTTAACTTAATGTAAGTTCTGGCTGGTATCATGTTAACTTAATATCAGTTCTGGCTGGTATCATGTTAACTTAATGTAAGTATTGGCTGGTATCATGTTAACTTAATGTAAGTTCTGGCTGGTATCATGTTAACTTAATGTAAGTTCTGTCTGGTATCATGTTAACTTAATATCAGTTCTGGCTGGTATCATGTTAACTTAATGTAAGTATTGGCTGGTATCATGTTAACTTAATGTACATTCTGGCTGGTATCATGTTAACTTAATGTAAGTTCTGGCTGGTATCATGTTAACTTAATGTAAGTTCTGGCTGGTATCATGTTAACTTAATGTAAGTTCTGTCTGGTATCATGTTAACTTAATGTAAATTCTGGCTGGTATCATGTTAACTTAATGTACGTTCTGGCTGGTATCATGTTAACTTAATGTAAATTCTGGCTGGTATCATGTTAACTTAATGTACGTTCTGGCTGGTATCATGTTTACTTAATGTACGTTCTGGCTGGTATCATGTTCACTTCTCAGTAATATCAGTTCTGGCTGGTATCATGTTAACTTAATGTAAGTTCTGGCTGGTATCATGTTAACTTAATGTAAGTTCTGGCTGGTATCATGTTAACTTAATGTACGTTCTGGCTGGTATCATGTTTACTTAATGTACGTTCTGGCTGGTATCATGTTCACTTCTCAGTAATATCAGTTCTGGCTGGTATCATGTTAACTTAATGTAAGTTCTGGCTGGTATCATGTTAACTTAATGTAAGTTCTGGATGGTATCATGTTCACTTCTCAGTAATATCAGTTCTGGCTGGTATCATGTTAACTTAATGTAAGTTCTGGCTGGTATCATGTTAACTTAATGTAAGTTCTGTCTGGTATCATGTTAACTTAATGTAAGTTCTGTCTGGTATCATGTTAACTTAATGTAAGTTCTGGCTGGTATCATGTTAACTTAATGTACGTTCTGGCTGGTATCATGTTAACTTAATGTAAGTTATGTCTGGTATCATGTTAACTTAATGTAAGTTCTGGCTGGTATCATGTTAACTTAATGTACGTTCTGGCTGGTATCATGTTAACTTAATGTAAGTTCTGGCTGGTATCATGTTAACTTAATGTAAGTTCTGTCTGGTATCATGTTAACTTAATATCAGTTCTGGCTGGTATCATGTTAACTTAATGTAAGTATTGGCTGGTATCATGTTAACTTAATGTACATTCTGGCTGGTATCATGTTAACTTAATGTAAGTTCTGGCTGGTATCATGTTAACTTAATGTAAGTTCTGTCTGGTATCATGTTAACTTAATATCAGTTCTGGCTGGTATCATGGTAACTTAATGTAAGTATTGGCTGGTATCATGTTAACTTAATGTACAGTCTGGCTGGTATCATGTTAACTTAATGTAAGTTCTGGCTTGTATCATGCTAACTTAATGTAAGTTCTGGCTGGAATCATGTTAACTTAATGTACGTTCTGGCTGGTATCATGTTAACTTAATATCAGTTCTGGCTGGTATCATGTTAACTTAATGTAAGTATTGGCTGGTATCATGCTAACTTAATGTAAGTTCTGGCTAGTATCATGTTAACTTAATGTAAGTATTGGCTGGTATCATGTTAACTTAATGTACGTTCTGGCTGGTATCATGTTAACTTAATGTAAGTTCTGGCTGGTATCATGTTAACTTAATGTAAGTTCTGGCTTATCATGTTAACTTATGTTCTGGCTGGTATCATGTTAACTGTTCTGGCTGGTATCATGTTAACTTAATGTAAGTATTGGCTGGTATCATGTTAACTTAATGTAAGTTCTGGCTGGTATCATGTTAACTTCTCAGTAATATCAGTTCTGGCTGGTATCATGTTAACTTAATATCAGTTCTGGCTGGTATCATGTTAACTTAATGTAAGTTCTGTCTGGTATCATGTTAACTTAATGTAAGTTCTGGCTGGTATCATGTTAACTTAATGTAAGTTCTGGCTGGTATCATGTTAACTTAATGTACGTTCTCTCTGGTATCATGTTAACTTAATGTAAGTTCTGTCTGGTATCATGTTAACTTAATGTAAGTTCTGGCTGGTATCATGTTAACTTAATGTAAGTTCTGGCTGGTATCATGTTAACTTAATGTAAGTTCTGGCTGGTATCATGTTAACTTAATGTAAGTTCTGGCTGGTATCATGTTAACTTAATGTACGTTCTGGCTGGTATCATGTTAACTTAATGTAAGTTATGTCTGGTATCATGTTAACTTAATGTAAGTTCTGGCTGGTATCATGTTAACTTAATGTAAGTTCTGGCTGGTATCATGTTAACTTAATGTACGTTCTGGCTGGTATCATGTTAACTTAATGTAAGTTATGTCTGGTATCATGTTAACTTAATGTAAGTTCTGGCTGGTATCATGTTAACTTAATGTAAGTTCTGGCTGGTATCATGTTAACTTAATGTACGTTCTGGCTGGTATCATGTTAACTTAATGTACGTTCTGGCTGGTATCATGTTAACTTAATGTAAGTTATGTCTGGTATCATGTTAACTTAATGTAAGTTCTGGCTGGTATCATGTTAACTTAATGTAAGTTCTGTCTGGTATCATGTTAACTTAATATCAGTTCTGGCTGGTATCATGTTAACTTAATGTAAGTATTGGCTGGTATCATGTTAACTTAATGTACATTCTGGCTGGTATCATGTTAACTTAATGTAAGTTCTGGCTGGTATCATGCTAACTTAATGTAAGTTCTGGCTGGTATCATGTTAACTTAATGTACGTTCTGGCTGGTATCATGTTAACTCAATGTAAATTCTGGCTGGTATCATGTTAACTTAATGTACGTTCTGGCTGGTATCATGTTTACTTAATGTAAGTTCTGGCCGGTATCATGTTCACTTCTCAGTAATATCAGTTCTGGCTGGTATCATGTTAACTTAATGTAAGTTCTCGCTGGTATCATGTTAACTTAATGTACGTTCTGGCTGGTATCATGTTAACTTAATGTAAGTTCTGTCTGGTATCATGTTAACTTAATGTAAGTTCTGGCTGGTATCATGTTAACTTAATGTAAGTTCTGGCTGGTATCATGTTAACTTAATGTAAGTTCTGGCTGGTATCATGTTAACTTCTCATTAATATCAGTTCTGGCTGGTATCATGTTAACTTAATGTAAGTTCTGTCTGGTATCATGTTAACTTAATGTAAGTTCTGTCTGGTATCATGTTAACTTAATGTAAGTTCTGGCTGGTATCATGTTAACTTAATGTACATTCTGGCTGGTATCATGTTAACTTAATGTAAGTTCTGGCTGGTATCATGTTAACTTAATGTAAGTTCTGGCTGGTATCATGTTAACTTAATGTAAGTTCTGGCTGGTATCATGTTAACTTAATGTAAGTTCTGGCTGGTATCATGTTAACTTAATGTAAGTTCTGGCTGGTATCATGTTAACTTAATGTAAGTTCTGTCTGGTATCATGTTAACTTAATGTAAGTTCTGTCTGGTATCATGTTAACTTAATGTAAGTTCTGGCTGGTATCATGTTAACTTAATGTAAGTTCTGTCTGGTATCATGTTAACTTAATATCAGTTCTGGCTGGTATCATGCTAACTTAATGTAAGTTCTGGCTGGTATCATGTTAACTTAATGTACGTTCTGGCTGGTATCATGTTAACTTAATGTAAGTTATGTCTGGTATCATGTTAACTTAATGTAAGTTCTGGCTGGTATCATGTTAACTTAATGTAAGTTCTGGCTGGTATCATGTTAACTTAATGTACGTTCTGGCTGGTATCATGTTAACTTAATGTACGTTCTGGCTGGTATCATGTTAACTTAATGTAAGTTCTGTCTGGTATCATGTTAACTTAATGTAAGTTCTGGCTGGTATCATGTTAACTTAATGTAAGTTCTGTCTGGTATCATGTTAACTTAATATCAGTTCTGGCTGGTATCATGTTAACTTAATGTAAGTATTGGCTGGTATCATGTTAACTTAATGTACATTCTGGCTGGTATCATGTTAACTTAATGTAAGTTCTGGCTGGTATCATGCTAACTTAATGTAAGTTCTGGCTGGTATCATGTTAACTTAATGTACGTTCTGGCTGGTATCATGTTAACTCAATGTAAATTCTGGCTGGTATCATGTTAACTTAATGTAAGTTCTCAATGTAAATTCTGGTATCATGTTTACTTAATGTAAGTTCTGGCCGGTATCATGTTCACTTCTCAGTAATATCAGTTCTGGCTGGTATCATGTTAACTTAATGTAAGTTCTGGCTGGTATCATGTTAACTTAATGTAAGTTCTGGCTGGTATCATGTTAACTTAATGTAAGTTCTGGCTGGTATCATGTTCACTTCTCAGTAATATCAGTTCTGGCTGGTATCATGTTAACTTAATGTAAGTTCTGGCTGGTATCATGTTAACTTAATGTAAGTTCTGGCTGGTATCATGTTCACTTCTCAGTAATATCAGTTCTGGCTGGTATCATGTTAACTTAATGTAAGTTCTGGCTGGTATCATGTTAACTTAATGTAAGTTCTGGCTGGTATCATGTTAACTTAATGTAAGTTCTGGCTGGTATCATGTTAACTTAATGTACATTCTGGCTGGTATCATGTTAACTTAATGTAAGTTCTGGCTGGTATCATGCTAACTTAATGTAAGTTCTGGCTGGTATCATGTTAACTTAATGTAAGTTCTGGCTGGTATCATGTTAACTTAATGTAAGTTCTGGCTGGTATCATGTTAACTTAATGTAAGTTCTGGCTGGTATCATGTTAACTTAATGTAAGTTCTGTCTGGTATCATGTTAACTTAATGTAAGTTCTGGCTGGTATCATGTTAACTTAATGTAAGTTCTGGCTGGTATCATGTTAACTTAATGTAAGTTCTGGCTGGTATCATGTTAACTTAATGTAAGTTCTGGCTGGTATCATGCTAACTTAATGTAAGTTCTGGCTGGTATCATGTTAACTTAATGTACGTTCTGGCTGGTATCATGTTAACTTAATGTAAATTCTGGCTGGTATCATGTTAACTTAATGTACGTTCTGGCTGGTATCATGTTAACTTAATGTAAATTCTGGCTGGTATCATGTTAACTTAATGTACGTTCTGGCTGGTATCATGTTTACTTAATGTACGTTCTGGCTGGTATCATGTTCACTTCTCAGTAATATCAGTTCTGGCTGCTATCATGTTCACTTAATGTAAGTTCTGGCTGGTATCATGTTAACTTAATATCAGTTCTGGCTGGTATCATGTTAACTTAATGTAAGTATTGGCTGGTATCATGTTAACTTAATGTACATTCTGGCTGGTATCATGTTAACTTAATGTAAGTTCTGGCTGGTATCAGGCTAACTTAATGTAAGTTCTGGCTGGTATCATGTTAACTTAATGTACGTTCTGGCTGGTATCATGTTAACTTAATGTAAGTTCTGGCTGGTATCATGTTAACTTAATATCAGTTCTGGCTGGTATCATGTTAACTTAATGTAAGTATTGGCTGGTATCATGCTAACTTAATGTAAGTTCTGGCTAGTATCATGTTAACTTAATGTAAGTATTGGCTGGTAACATGTTAACTTAATGTACGTTCTGGCTGGTATCATGTTAACTTAATGTAAGTATTGGCTGGTATCATGTTAACTTAATGTAAGTTCTGGCTAGTATCATGTTAACTTAATGTAAGTTCTGGCTGGTATCATGTTAACTTAATATCAGTTCTGGCTGGTATCATGTTAACTTAATGTAAGTATTGGCTGGTATCATGTTAACTTAATGTAAGTTCTGGCTGGTATCATGTTAACTTCTCAGTAATATCAGTTCTGGCTGGTATCATGTTAACTTAATATCAGTTCTGGCTGGTATCATGTTAACTTAATGTAAGTTCTGTCTGGTATCATGTTAACTTAATGTAAGTTCTGTCTGGTATCATGTTAACTTAATGTAAGTTCTGGCTGGTATCATGTTAACTTAATGTACGTTCTCTCTGGTATCATGTTAACTTAATGTAAGTTCTGTCTGGTATCATGTTAACTTAATGTAAGTTCTGGCTGGTATCATGTTCACTTCTCAGTAATATCAGTTCTGGCTGGTATCATGTTAACTTAATGTAAGTTCTGTCTGGTATCATGTTAACTTAATGTAAGTTATGTCTGGTATCATGTTAACTTAATGTAAGTTCTGGCTGGTATCATGTTAACTTAATGTACATTCTGGCTGGTATCATGTTAACTTAATGTAAGTTCTGGCTGGTATCATGTTAACTTAATGTAAGTTCTGGCTGGTATCATGTTAACTTAATGTAAGTTCTGGCTGGTATCATGTTAACTTAATGTAAGTTCTGGCTGGTATCATGTTAACTTAATGTAAGTTCTGGCTGGTATCATGTTAACTTAATGTAAGTTCTGTCTGGTATCATGTTAACTTAATGTAAGTTCTGGCTGGTATCATGTTAACTTAATGTAAGTTCTGTCTGGTATCATGTTAACTTAATATCAGTTCTGGCTGGTATCATGTTAACTTAATGTAAGTTCTGGCTGGTATCATGTTAACTTAATGTAAGTTCTGGCTGGTATCATGTTAACTTAATGTAAGTTCTGTCTGGTATCATGTTAACTTAATGTAAGTTCTGGCTGGTATCATGTTAACTTAATGTAAGTTCTGTCTGGTATCATGTTAACTTAATATCAGTTCTGGCTGGTATCATGTTAACTTAATGTAAGTATTGGCTGGTATCATGTTAACTTAATGTACATTCTGGCTGGTATCATGTTAACTTAATGTACGTTCTGGCTGGTATCATGTTAACTTAATGTAAATTCTGGCTGGTATCATGTTAACTTAATGTACGTTCTGGCTGGTATCATGTTAACTTAATGTAAATTCTGGCTGGTATCATGTTAACTTAATGTACGTTCTGGCTGGTATCATGTTTACTTAATGTAAGTTCTGGCTGGTATCTGTTCACTTCTCAGTAATCATTCTGTTATCATGTTCTTATCATGTTAACTTAATATCAGTTCTGGCTGGTATCATGTTAACTTAATGTAAGTATTGGCTGGTATCATGTTAACTTAATGTACATTCTGGCTGGTATCATGCTAACTTAATGTAAGTTCTGGCTGGTATCATGTTAACTTAATGTAAGTTCTGGCTGGTATCATGTTAACTTAATGTAAGTTCTGGCTGGTATCATGTTAACTTAATATCAGTTCTGGCTGGTATCATGTTAACTTAATGTAAGTATCTGGCTGGTATCATGCTAACTTAATGTAAGTTCTGGCTAATGTTAACTTAATGTAAGTTCTGGCTGGTATCATGTTAACTTAATATCAGTTCTGGCTGGTATCATGTTAACTTAATGTAAGTTTGGCTGGTATCATGCTAACTTAATGTACATTCTGGCTAGTATCATGTTAACTTAATGTAAGTATTGGCTGGTATCATGCTAACTTAATGTAAGTTCTGGCTAGTATCATGTTAACTTAATGTAAGTATTGGCTGGTATCATGTTAACTTAATGTACGTTCTGGCTGGTATCATGTTAACTTAATGTAAGTATTGGCTGGTATCATGTTAACTTAATGTACATTCTGGCTGGTATCATGTTAACTTAATGTAAGTTCTGGCTGGTATCATGTTAACTTAATGTAAGTTCTGGCTGGTATCATGTTAACTTAATGTACGTTCTGGCTGGTATCATGTTAACTTAATGTAAGTTCTGGCTGGTATCATGTTAACTTAATATCAGTTCTGTCTGGTATCATGTTAACTTAATGTAAGTTCTGTCTGGTATCATGTTAACTTAATGTAAGTTCTGGCTGGTATCATGTTAACTTCTCAGTAATATCAGTTCTGGCTGGTATCATGTTAACATAATATCAGTTCTGGCTGGTATCATGTTAACTTAATGTAAGTTCTGTCTGGTATCATGTTAACTTAATGTAAGTTCTGTCTGGTATCATGTTAACTTAATGTAAGTTCTGGCTGGTATCATGTTAACTTAATGTACGTTCTCTCTGGTATCATGTTAACTTAATGTAAGTTCTGTCTGGTATCATGTTAACTTAATGTAAGTTCTGGCTGGTATCATGTTCACTTCTCAGTAATATCAGTTCTGGCTGGTATCATGTTAACTTAATGTAAGTTCTGTCTGGTATCATGTTAACTTAATGTAAGTTATGTCTGGTATCATGTTAACTTAATGTAAGTTCTGGCTGGTATCATGTTAACTTAATGTACATTCTGGCTGGTATCATGTTAACTTAATGTAAGTTCTGGCTGGTATCATGCTAACTTAATGTAAGTTCTGGCTGGTATCATGTTAACTTAATGTAAGTTCTGGCTGGTATCATGTTAACTTAATGTAAGTTCTGGCTGGTATCATGTTAACTTAATGTAAGTTCTGGCTGGTATCATGTTACCTTAATGTAAGTTCTGTCTGGTATCATGTTAACTTAATGTAAGTTCTGGCTGGTATCATGTTAACTTAATGTAAGTTCTGTCTGGTATCATGTTAACTTAATATCAGTTCTGGCTGGTATCATGTTAACTTAATGTAAGTATTGGCTGGTATCATGTTAACTTAATGTACATTCTGGCTGGTATCATGTTAACTTAATGTAAGTTCTGTCTGGTATCATGTTAACTTAATGTAAGTTCTGGCTGGTATCATGTTAACTTAATGTAAGTTCTGTCTGGTATCATGTTAACTTAATATCAGTTCTGGCTGGTATCATGTTAACTTAATGTAAGTATTGGCTGGTATCATGTTAACTTAATGTACATTCTGTCTGGTATCATGTTAACTTAATGTACGTTCTGGCTGGTATCATGTTAACTTAATGTAAATTCTGGCTGGTATCATGTTAACTTAATGTACGTTCTGGCTGGTATCATGTTTACTTAATGTACGTTCTGGCTGGTATCATGTTAACTTAATGTAAGTATTGGCTGGTATCATGTTAACTTAATGTACGTTCTGGCTGGTATCATGTTAACTTAATGTAAGTTCTGGCTGGTATCATGTTAACTTAATGTAAGTTCTGGCTGGTATCATGTTAACTTAATATCAGTTCTGGCTGGTATCATGTTAACTTAATGTAAGTATTGGCTGGTATCATGCTAACTTAATGTAAGTTCTGGCTAGTATCATGTTAACTTAATGTAAGTATTGGCTGGTATCATGTTAACTTAATGTACGTTCTGGCTGGTATCATGTTAACTTAATGTAAGTATTGGCTGGTATCATGCTAACTTAATGTAAGTTCTGGCTAGTATCATGTTAACTTAATGTAAGTATTGGCTGGTATCATGTTAACTTAATGTAAGTTCTGGCTAGTATCATGTTAACTTAATGTAAGTTCTGGCTGGTATCATGTTAACTTAATATCAGTTCTGGCTGGTATCATGTTAACTTAATGTAAGTATTGGCTGGTATCATGCTAACTTAATGTAAGTTCTGGCTAGTATCATGTTAACTTAATGTAAGTATTGGCTGGTATCATGTTAACTTAATGTAAGTTCTGGCTAGTATCATGTTAACTTAATGTAAGTTCTGACTGGTATCATGTTAACTTAATATCAGTTCTGGCTGGTATCATGTTAACTTAATGTAAGTATTGGCTGGTATGATGTTAACTTAATGTAAGTTCTGGCTGGTATCATGTTAACTTCTCAGTAATATCAGTTCTGGCTGATATCATGTTAACTTAATATCAGTTCTGGCTGGTATCATGTTAACTTAATGTAAGTTCTGTCTGGTATCATGTTAACTTAATGTAAGTTCTGTCTGGTATCATGTTAACTTAATGTAAGTTCTGGCTGGTATCATGTTAACTTAATGTACGTTCTCTCTGGTATCATGTTAACTTAATGTAAGTTCTGTCTGGTATCATGTTAACTTAATGTAAGTTCTGGCTGGTATCATGTTCACTTCTCAGTAATATCAGTTCTGGCTGGTATCATGTTAACTTAATGTAAGTTCTGTCTGGTATCATGTTAACTTAATGTAAGTTCTGTCTGGTATCATGTTAACTTAATGTAAGTTATGTCTGGTATCATGTTAACTTAATGTAAGTTCTGGCTGGTATCATGTTAACTTAATGTACATTCTGGCTGGTATCATGTTAACTTAATGTAAGTTCTGGCTGGTATCATGCTAACTTAATGTAAGTTCTGGCTGGTATCATGCTAACTTAATGTAAGTTCTGGCTGGTATCATGTTAACTTAATGTAAGTTCTGGCTGGTATCATGTTAACTTAATGTAAGTTCTGGCTGGTATCATGTTAACTTAATGTAAGTTCTGGCTGGTATCATGTTAACTTAATGTAAGTTCTGTCTGGTATCATGTTAACTTAATATCAGTTCTGGCTGGTATCATGTTAACTTAATGTAAGTATTGGCTGGTATCATGTTAACTTAATGTACATTCTGGCTGGTATCATGTTAACTTAATGTAAGTTCTGGCTGGTATCATGCTAACTTAATGTAAGTTCTGGCTGGTATCATGTTAACTTAATGTACGTTCTGGCTGGTATCATGTTAACTTAATGTAAATTCTGGCTGGTATCATGTTAACTTAATGTACGTTCTGGCTGGTATCATGTTAACTTAATGTAAATTCTGGCTGGTATCATGTTAACTTAATGTACGTTCTGGCTGGTATCATGTTAACTTAATGTACATTCTGGCTGGTATCATGTTAACTTAATGTAAGTTCTGGCTGGTATCATGCTAACTTAATGTAAGTTCTGGCTGGTATCATGTTAACTTAATGTAAGTTCTGGCTGGTATCATGTTAACTTAATGTAAATTCTGGCTGGTATCATGTTAACTTAATGTAAGTTCTGGCTGGTATCATGTTAACTTAATGTAAGTTCTGGATGGTATCATGTTCACTTCTCAGTAATATCAGTTCTGGCTGGTATCATGTTAACTTAATGTCAGTTCTGGCTGGTATCATGTTAACTTAATGTAAGTATTGGCTGGTATCATGCTAACTTAATGTAAGTTCTGGCTGGTATCATGTTAACTTAATGTAAGTTCTGGCTGGTATCATGTTAACTTAATATCAGTTCTGGCTGGTATCATGTTAACTTCTCAGTAATATCAGTTCTGGCTGGTATCATGTTAACTTAATGTATTTTCTGTCTGGTATCATGTTAACTTAATGTAAGTTCTGTCTGGTATCATGTTCACTTAATGTAAGTTCTGGCTGGTATCATGTTAACTTAATGTAAGTTCTGGCTGGTATCATGTTAACTTAATGTATTTTCTGTCTGGTATCATGTTAACTTAATGTAAGTTCTGTCTGGTATCATGTTCACTTAATGTAAGTTCTGGCTGGTATCATGTTAACTTAATGTAAGTTCTGTCTGGTATCATGTTAACTTAATGTAAGTTCTGTCTGGTATCATGTTAACTTAATGTAAGTTCTGGCTGGTATCATGTTAACTTAATGTAAGTTCTGGCTGGTATCATGTTCACTTAATGTAAGTTCTGGCTGGTATCATGTTAACTTAATGTAAGTTCTGTCTGGTATCATGTTAACTTAATGTAAGTTCTGTCTGGTATCATGTTAACTTAATGTAAGTTCTGGCTGGTATCATGTTAACTTAATGTAAGTTCTGGCTGGTATCATGTTCACTTAATGTAAGTTCTGTCTGGTATCATGTTAACTTAATGTAAGTTCTGGCTGGTATCATGTTCACTTCTCAGGAATATCAGTTCTGGCTGGTATCATGTTAACTTAATGTAAGTTCTGGCTGGTATCATGTTCACTTCTCAGGAATGTAACTTCTGGCTGGTATCATGTTAACTTAATGTAAGTTCTGGCTGGTATCATGTTAACTTAATGTAAGTTCTGGCTGGTATCATGTTCACTTCTCAGTAATATCAGTTCTGGCTGGTATCATGTTAACTTAATGTAAGTTCTGGCTGGTATCATGTTCACTTCTCAGTAATATCAGTTCTGGCTGCTATCATGTTCACTGGTGATAAAAGGTCATCAAATATATATTGGATATATATTGGAGATATACAGTATTTGATAATATCTTACATTTGGGGGTAAGTTTGACTGTGTTTGAACCTCTATTCTACATGATCAAATGAACCAAAAAAGGAAAGACTGGTTGAATTGTGTTGCTACACTATGCTATTTTGAAAAACGTTTGCCACTAGGGATGTGGACAACTTGGTCAGTATCCATGATTATCATAATAATTCAATGGAGAGTTTTACACAATCCTCCAAAGACTGGCTGAGGCTTTTCTCTAAGCTTACTCCCACACAACATGATTTCTACACACTACAGCCAATCCAGAACATGATCAACTCTGAAGACTCTGGCAACATTTGAGGGAGTGTTAAATGTAGACGCTTTTCAGAGTTATAGTCTTACAGGGACCAGCTAAAAGACTTGGCGAACAGAGGACATTCAACTCAGTGTGTCCTGCTGGGACCATAATTACATTCAGGGAACGAGAGACGGAGACGTTACCTCAATGTTGTATGGACGTTATCATTGGGACATTGCCTGAACTGTAACATTCAAAACACGACATGGCACAAAATGAGTAAATAATTACATTGAATTGTTCCAAAATGCACTTTAACTGAGCTTGAACACAGCCTGCTAACTGGACTTCCTGACACAGGACATACTGTTGTAATTCTATCAGATATTGTATGTATCCCATATTGTAATGGATTCATTATCATGGTTCTCCTCACCAGTTACATGTGGTGGTGATGTCGCGGTTAGCTGATGTAGTCCTTAACAATTTCTGCTTGTCTATGCGTGAGGGAGTCTGCATATCTGTGTGTGTTTGTGTCTCTGTGCATGCTTGCATGCATGCGTGTGAGAGTTTGTGTGTGTGTGTGATAGAGTGTGTAATGGAAAATGTGTGTGTGTGTGTGAGGAGTACTGTTGTATTGTGGCTGTGAGCCCTCAACATTGTGTTTCTCATTACTGTCATCGTCTCTGGAGTGAGATTTGTGTGTGTGTGTGTCTGTTAGTGTGTGCGTTAGTGTGTGTGCGCGTGTGTGTTAGTGTTTGAGAAGACAATCTACTGTATGGAGTCAAACTAGATCCATGGTCTCATTTAACTACACACATCACAAGGCTGCTCCTAGAAACTGACTAGCTCTGTCACATGTTTGAGTGTGTGTGTGTGTGTGTGTGTGTGTGTGTGTGTGTGTGTGTGTGTGTGTGTGTGTGTGTGTGTGTGTGTGTGTGTGTGTGTGTGTGTGTGTGTGTGTGTGTGTGTGTGTGTATAGCTCTTACCAAAGTCACTGGCACAGTAATGCTCCATGATGTTGTCAGCTTTCAGTTGGTTATCACATGGAGGACAGACTTTAGATGCTGGGGAGAAAAGAGAGAGAGAGGAGAATTATTGATATTGTAGCAAAGTCAGAGTGCAGTCCCACCTGGGGTTTGAGCCTTGGACCTTCGGACCGTCAACCCAACACCTCAGCTGTTACACCAAAAGATCCGAAGCTCTTGACAATGACGGTAGGTGTTGGGTTTAGGAGCCTACAATACATGTCATAATTGTAGCTAGGTTAGACAACAGGTACAGTAGAGGTAAATTAGATGGTTCATATAATCAGCAGCAAGAAGGGAGTAGACTAGAGTAGAGTAGTGTATAGAGCAGAGTAGAGTATAGAGCAGAGTATAGTAGAGTATAGAGCAGAGTATAGTAGAGTATAGGGCATAGCATTGTAGTGTATCGAGTGGGGTATAGCATAGAACAGAGTGTAGTAGAGTACAGTGCAGAGTATAGTAGAGTGTAGAGCATAGTATGGTGGAGTATTGGGTAATTGTTGTGTATCGGGCGGAGTAGAGCATAGAACAGAGTAGAGCAGAGTATACAGCAGATTAGAATGAAGAATATAGCAGAGTATAGTCGAGTATATAGCAGAGAAAAGTAGAGTAGAGCATAGAACAGACTAGAGCAGAATATAGAACAGAGTAGGAGTATAGAGAATAGCAGAGTTTAGAGCGGAACAGAGTAGAGTAAAGTACAGTATAGAGTAGAGCAGAGTATAGAAAAGAGTACAGCATAGTATAGAGCAGAGTAGAGTCAAGTAGAGCAGAGCAGAGTATAGAGCAGAGTAGAGCTGAGTATAGAGCAGAGCAGAGCAGAGTAGAATAGAGCAGAGTATAGCGTAGAGCAGATAAGAGTATATTGTAAATAAAAGAGCAGAGTGGAGTAGATTATATAGCAGAGAAGAGTCAAGAAGAGTAGTGTAGAGCAGAATATAGAGCAGCGTAGAGAAGAGTATTATGCGGAGTAGAGCGGAGTACGAAGTAGATCAGAACAGAGTAGGGTAACGTACAGTATAGAGCAGAGCAGAGTAGAGTAGAGCAGAGTATAGAAAGAGTACAGCGGAGTATAAAGTAGAGTAGAGTATAGAGCAGAGTAGAGTAGAGCAGAGGACAGAGTAGAGTATTTTGCCGAGTATAGAGCTGAGTAGAGCTGAGTAGAGTTGAGAAGTACAGATTAGAACAGAGTAGAGTATAGAGCAGAGTAGAAGCAGAGTAGAGTCGAGTACAGCAGAGTAGAGTAAAGTTTCGAGCAGAGTAGAGCAGAGTAGAGCAGTGTATAGAGTAGAGCAGAGCAGAGTATAGTGTAGATTTTACATTTACATTACATTTAAGTTATTTAGCAGACGCTCTTATCCAGAGCGACTTACAAATTGGTGCATTCACCTTATGACATCCAGTGGAACAGCCACTTTACAATAGTGCATCTAAATCTTTTAAGGGGGGGGGGGGGGGGAGAAGGATTACTTTATCCTATCCTAGGTATTCCTTAAAGAGGTGGGGTTTCAGGTGTCTCCGGAAGGTGGTGATTGACTCCGCTGTCCTGGCGTCGTGAGGGAGTTTGTTCCACCATTGGGGGCCAGAGCAGCGAACAGTTTTGACTGGGCTGAGCGGGAACTGTACTTCCTCAGTGGTAGGGAGGCGAGCAGGCCAGAGGTGGATGAATGCAGTGCCCTTGTTTGGGTGTAGGGCCTGATCAGAGCCTGGAGGTACTGAGGTGCCGTTCCCCTCACAGCTCCGTAGGCAAGCACCATGGTCTTGTAGCGGATGCGAGCTTCAACTGGAGGCCAGTGGAGAGAGCGGAGGAGCGGGGTGACGTGAGCAGAGAAGAGTAAAGGAAAGTAGAGTAGAGCAGAGTGGACAGCAGTAGAGTAGAGTAGAGTAGAGTAGAGTAGAGTAAAGTAGAGTAGAGTAGAGTAGAGTAGGGTAGTAGAATTGAGTATAGACACGAGCAGAATATAGAGCAGAATGGGGTCGTAGAGTAGAGTGGAGTATAGAGCAAGATAGTAGAGTAGAGTAGAGCAGAGTAGAGCAGAGTATAGCACAGAGTGGGGATCAGTTAAGGGTAATAGAGTAGAGTAGAGCAAAGTAGAGTAGAACAGTGCAGAGTAGAGCAGAGCAGAGTAGAGTATAGAGCAGAGTAAAGCAGAGTGCAGAGCAGAGTAGAATAGAGTTTTGAACAGACTAGAGTAGAGCAGAGTATAGGGCAGAGTAGAGTAGAGCAGAGTGTAGGGCAGAGTAGAGTAGAGCAAGCAGAGTAGAACAGGGCAGAGTAGAAAAGAGCAGAGCAGAGTAGAGTAGAGCCATGCAGAGCAGAGCAGAGCATAGAGTAGATAGTAGAGTAGAGCATAGAGTTGAGTAGAGTATAGAGCAGAGCAGAGCAGAGTAGAGTGTAGAGTAGAGCAGATTATAGTAGAGTAGAGCAGAGTACAGAGCAGAGTAGAGTAGGGTAGAGTGGAGTAGAGCAGAGTGGAGTAGATTAGAGTAGAGCAGAGTATAGGTGCAGAGTGGAAAGCAGAGTAGGGTAATAGAGTAGAGTAGAGAGCAGAACAGGATAGTAGAGTAGACTGTAGAGCAGAGTAGGGAGCGTCTGCTAAATGGCTTAAATGTAAATGTAAATGTAAATGTATAGTAGAGTACAGTATAGAGTAAGCCAGGGTAGTAGAGTAGAGTAGAGTCGAGTAGAATAGAGTAGAATATAGAGCAGACTGGATAAGAGTAGAGTAGAGCAGAATAGACTAGAGTAGAGTAGAGCATAGTAGAGTAGAGAGCAGAGTAGGGTAGTAAAGTTGAGTATAGACACTAGTAGAGTAGAGTAGAGTATAGAGCAGATTTGGGTAGTAGAGTAGAGAACAGTATAGAGCAAGCTAGGGTAGTAGAGTAGAATAGAGCAGAGTATAGCACAGAGTGGAGGGCAGTTAAGGGTAATAGAGTAGAGCAAAGCACAGTAGAACAGTGCAGGGTAGAGCAGAGTAGAGTATAGAGCAGAGTTGAGTAGAGTAGAGTATAGAACAGACTAGAGTAAAGTAGAGCAGAGTATAGGGCAGAGTAGAGTAGAGTGTAGGGCAGAGTAGAGTAGAGCAAGCAGAGTAGAACAGGGCAGAGTAGAAAAGAGCAGAGTAGAGTAGAGCAGTGCAGAGCAGAGCATAGAGTAGATAGTAGAGTAGAGTATAGAGTAGAGGAGAGTATAGAGCAGAGTGGAGTAGATTAGAGTAGAGCAGAGTATAGCGCAGAGTGGAGAGCAGAGTAGAGTAGAGTTTTGAACAGAGTAGAGTAGAGCAGAGTGTAGGGCAGAGTAGAGTAGAGCAAGCAGAGTAGAACAGGGCAGAGTAGAAAAGAGCAGAGCAGAGTAGAGTAGAGCCATGCAGAGCAGCAGAGCAGAGCATAGAGTAGATAGTAGAGTAGAGCATAGAGTAGAGTATAGAGCAGAGCAGAGCAGAGTAGAGTATAGAGTAGAGCAGACTAGAGTAGAGTAGAGCAGAGTACAGAGCAGAGTAGAGTAGAGTGGAGTAGAGCAGAGTGGAGTAGATTAGAGCAGAATGGGAGAGTAGAGTATAGAGCAGAATGGGAGAGTAGAGTATAGAGCAGAATGGGAAAGTAGAGTGGAGTAGAGTAGTGTATACATCAGAGTAGGATAGTAGAGTTGAGAAGAGAACAATATTGAGCAAACTAGGGTAGTAGAGTATATCACAGAGTAGAGAGCAGATTAGGGTAGTAGAGTAGAGTATAATATAGAGCAGAGTAGGGTCGTTGAGTAGAGTATAATATAGAGCAGAGTAGGGTCGTAGAGTATAGCGCAGAGTAGAGAGCAGAGTAGGGTAGTAGAGTAGAGTATAATATAGAGCAGAGTAGGGTCGTTGAGTATAGCGCAGAGTAGAGAGCAGAGTAGGGTAGTAGAGTAGAGTATAATATAGAGCAGAGTAGGGTCGTAGAGTATAGCGCAGAGTAGAGAGCAGAGTAGGGTAGTAGAGTAGAGTATAATATAGAGCAGAGTAGGGTCGTTGAGTAGAGTATAATATAGAGCAGAGTGGAGTATAGCGCAGAGTAGAGAGTAGAGTAGGGTAGCAGAGAGTATAATATACAGCAGAGTAGAGTATAGGAGAGCAGAATGGGGTAGTAGAGTACAGTAGAGTATAGACTAGAGCAGGGCAGCAGAGTAGAGTACAGTATAGATCAAGCTAGGGTAGTAGAGTAGAGTAGAGTAGAGTATAGGATCGCAGAGTAGAGTATAGGATTGCAGAGTAGAGTAGAGTAGAGTGGAGCAGAGTATAGCATAGAGTAGAGAGCAGTGAAGGGTAATATAGTAGAGTAGAGAGCAGAACAGGATAGTAGAGTATAGAGCGGGGGTATGGTGGTAGAATAGAGTAGAGTATAGAGCAGAATAGGGTAGTAGAGTAGAGTATAGAGCAGAATAGAGTAGTGGAGTAGAGTATAGAGCAGAATAGAGTAGTGGAGTAGAGTATAGAGCAGAATAGGGTAGTAGAGTAGAGTATAGAGCAGAATAAAGTAGTAGGGTAAAGTAGAGTATAGAGCAGAATAGGGTAGTAGAGTAGAGTATAGAGCAGAATAGAGTAGTGGAGTAGAGTAGAGTATAGAGCAGAATAGAGTAGTGGAGTAGAGTAGAGTATAGAGCAGAATAGGGTAGTAGAGTAGAGAATCAATTGGTTCATTCAGTATACCGAACAGCCTGTTTGAGTCCCTGGTCTAGATTGTAACACTGTGCTGTTTGAGTCCCTGGTCAAGTCTGTAGCATTTGTTTAGAAGCAGACTGTCAGAAGTTATTTGCTGTAGAGGGAATATATAGTGCATGATCTTGATTAATGTTTGCACTGCAATTACTCTGGAGAAAATGTTTTAATTTGAGAAGTTGTATATTTTGGTAATGAAGCATGGTGTGTCTGTTTGTGTATGTGTGTGT
>NW_026287433.1:100000-117500 GCF_023373465.1 Oncorhynchus keta | reverse complement strand
CCAACGAGCGTCTGTGTTGCCAAGGGCTAAAATAGAAGTCAGTTTTATTTCTGATGCAGCTTACGCTGCAAGTCCTGCCTCTCCCATCTCCTCATTGGTTTATAGAAGCAGGAACCCACGTGCCATCTCCTCATTGGTTATACCATTATTGGTTATACCATTATACCATTAATAACCATATATCATTGGTTATTATACCGTTATACCATTAATAACCATATATCATTGGTTATTATACCATTATACCATTAATAACCATATATCATTGGTTATTATACCATCATACCATTAATAACCATATATCATTGGTTATTATACCATCATACCATTAATAACCATATATCATTGGTTATTATACCGTTATACCATTAATAACCATATATCATTGGTTATTATACCATTATACCATTAATAACCATATATCATTGGTTATTATACCGTTATACCATTAATAACCATATATCATTGGTTATTATACCGTTATACCATTAATAACCATATATCATTGGTTATTATACCGTTATACCATTAATAACCATATATCATTGGT
The DNA here is from genome assembly GCF_023373465.1 of Oncorhynchus keta. Taxonomy (NCBI): domain Eukaryota; kingdom Metazoa; phylum Chordata; class Actinopteri; order Salmoniformes; family Salmonidae; genus Oncorhynchus; species Oncorhynchus keta. The sequence continues at coordinate 116,950 of NW_026287433.1, read as the reverse complement.
TATTATACCATTATACCATTAATAACCATATATCATTGGTTATTATACCATTATACCATTAATAACCATATATCATTGGTTATTATACCGTTATACCATTAATAACCATATATCATTGGTTATTATACCGTTATACCATTAATAACCATATATAATTGGTTATTATACCGTTATACCATTACTAACCATATATCATTGGTTATTATACCGTTATACCATTAATAACCATATATCATTGGTTATTATACCGTTATACCATTAATAACCATATATCATTGTCTGGAACACGACAGGGTTAGGGTTAATATTATGGTCTGTCTGGAACACGACAGGGTTAGGGTTGATATTATGGTCTGTCTGGAACACTATAGGGTTAGGGTTAATATTATGGTCTGTCTGGAACACGAAAGGGTTAGGGTTGATATTATGGTCTGTCTGGAACACTACAGGGTTAGGGTTAATATTATGGTCTGTCTGGAACACTACAGGGTTAGGGTTAATATTATGGTCTGTCTGGAACACTACAGGGTTAGGGTTAATATTATGGTCTGTCTGGAACACTACAGGGTTAGGGTTAATATTATGGTCTGTCTGGAACACTACAGGGTTAGAGTTAGTATTATGGTCTGTCTGGAACACTACCAGGTTAGGGTTAATATTATGGTCTGTCTGGAACACTACAGGGTTAGAGTTAGTATTGTGGTCTGTCTGGAACACTACCGGGTTAGGGTTAATATTATGGTCTGTCTGGAACACTACAGGGTTAGTGTCACGAACCTCGCTGAAGAGGGTGCCTCTTCCTGTTCGGGCGGGGCTCGGCGGGCGTCGTCACCGGCCTATTAGCTGCCATCGATTCCTTTTCCGTTTGTGTTGGTTAGTGGTTAATTGGGTACACCTGTTTTGTATTAGGGTTTGTTTGTAGGGTATTTAAGGGCACTAGGCCCGCTGGGTATTTTGTGCGGGCTTGTTTTTTGTCACTGTGTGTTTGATGGTGTGATTTTGTTTTCTTATCTTTATTCTCTGGTCTATTTTGTCCTGTTGTTTTGGACTGGCAACCTATAAAAGCCCTGTGTGTTGGCGTGATCATTTTCGGTTGCACCGGTGTAATAAATTTGATAAACGACAGACCCCTGCTCTCTGCGCCTGATTCCATCCACCACTCATAGTTATTCGTAACAGAAGCCCGCACCAAAAAAAAATGGAGTCAGCAGGTGCAGCGACCACCCCTCTCCCCACTATGGAGGAGCGCGTCCATCACCACACAGCTGTCCTCCATCGGATTGGTACGGCGATGGATCAGATGATGGAGAGGATGGAACGATGGGAGAGGAGTGGTCTACCGACGTCTATCTCAGCTCTCCCACTGCCGACACCACCTTCAACACCTACTCCACCTACGTCGTCCTCTGGGTCCAGCGCACTGCGTCTCTCCCCCCCGAGGGAGTACGATGGAGCAGCGGCTGGGTGCCAGGGATTTTTGCTCCAGCTAGAGCTCTACCTGGCTACCGTGCGTCTGGCTCCCTCGGGTGAGGAGAGTGTGGGCCTCCTCGTCTCCTGTTTAATGGGCAAGGCCCTGGACTGGGCTAACGCGGTCTGGAGCAGTCCAGACTCGGCTCGGGACAACCACCTGGAGTTCACCCGCCGTTTCCGAGCTGTGTTCGATCATCCACCAGAGGGTAAAGCGGCGTGTGAGCGACTGTTCCACCTCAGACAGGAGATGAGGAGCGCGCAGGACTTCGCGTTGGAGTTTAGGACCCTAGCTGCTGGTGCTGGGTGGAATGACAGGGCCCTGATGGACCATTACCGGTCTAGTCTCCGGGAGGATGTCCGCTGGGAGCTAGCTTGCAGAGACACAACTCTCTCCCTGGATGAACTTATAGACATGTCTATTCGATTGGACAACCTGCTCGCTGCCCGCAGGCGTTCAGAAGGGGTCCTGTTAATTCCACCTTCCAGCTCTCCCACTCCCACTCAGATGGAGTTGGGAGGAGCTGCATCTAGGGGGACCAGAGGGGGCTCCTCCTGCTCCTATTGTGGACGGAGAGGACACACTTCGGACCGGTGTTGGAGGAGTCCCTCTTGGAGTCGAGATGGTCGGCGGAACACTCCTCGGCCACCCCAGGTGAGTAAGCACCAAACTCACTCAGAGCTCCCTGTTGGTCACATGTTCTTGTTAATTTTTTCCCCTGCGTTTTTCCCCTCTCTTCAGCATAAGGCGCTAGTCGATTCAGGCGCAGTTGGGAGTTTTATGGATTGTGGACTCGCCCGTAAATTGGGTATTCCGTTAGTGCAGATAGACCCACCTATCCCCGTGCACTCCTTAGATAGCCGACCGTTAGGGTCAGGGCTGGTCAGGGAGACCACGATTCCGCTGGACATGGTAACGCAGGGGAATCGTAGGGAGAGGATCAGTTTCTACCTTATTGATTCACCTGGGTTCCCGGTGGTGTTGGGGGTTCCCTGGCTGGCTATTCACAATCCCGTTATTTCCTGGAAACAGGGGGCTCTTAAGGGGTGGTTAGACGAGTGTTCAGAGAGGTGTATAGGAGTTTCCATCGGTGCCACGACGGTGGAGAGTCCAGACCAGTTTTCCATCGTGCGCATTCCCCCAGAATATGCCTATTTGGCTACCGCTTTTAGCAAGAACAAAGCGACCAAATTACCACCTCATCGACGGTGGGATTGCGTGATAAACATCCAGGAGAATGCTGCACTTCCCCGGAGTCATGTGTACCCATTGTCACAGGAGGAGACGTTGGCTATGGAGACATATGTCACGGAAGCTCTGAGACAGGGGTACATTCAGCCCTCCATGTCACCCGTCTCCTCGAGTTTCTTTTTTGTGAGGAAAAAGGAGGGAGGTCTGCGTCCGTGCATTGATTATCGAGGTCTCAATTCGATCACCGTGGGTTTTAGTTATCCGCTACCTCTCATCGCTACGGCGGTGGAATCATTCCACGGAGCGCGTTTCTTCACAAAACTGGACCTCAGGAGCGCGTATAATCTGGTGCGTATTCGGGGAGGAGACGAGTGGAAAACAGCGTTTAGTACCACATCAGGCCACTATGAGTACCTCATCATGCCGTATGGGTTGAAGAATGCTCCAGCCTTCTTTCAATCCTTTGTAGATGAGATTCTTAGGGACTTGCACGGGCAGGGTGTGGTAGTGGTAGCTCGGGCACGCCACCGAAGCTCCGTCCCTGCGCTTTCTTTTCTAAGAAGCTGGGTCCGGCGGAGCGGAACTATGATGTGGGGGATCGGGAGTTACAAGCTATGGTAAAGGCCCTGAAGGTGTGGAGACACTGGCTTGAGGGGGCTAAACACCCTTTTCTCATCTGGACTGGCCACCGTAATCTGGAGTATATTCGGGAAGCGAGGAGACTGAATCCACGTCAGGCTAGGTGGGCCATGTTCTTTACACGTTTTAGATTTACGATCTCTTACAGACCAGGTTCCCCAACACTAAGGCCGACGCGCTGTCCCGTCTCTATGACACGAGGACCGGTCCATCGAACCCACTCCCATCCTTCCAGCCTCTCGGCTGGTGGCCCCAGTGGTATGGGAGGTGGACACGGACATCGATTGTGCGTTGAGGGTTGAACCTGCGCCTATACAGTGTCCAACTGGTCGAAGTTCCGTACCGCTTGGTGTCCGTGATAAATTGATTCGGTGGGCTCACACACTACCGTCTGCGGGTCATCCGGGGATTGATAGGACAGTGCGGGGTCTTAGGGGGAAATACTGGTGGCCCACTTTAGCTAGGGATGTGAGGCTCTATGTCTCCTCCTGTTCGGTATGCGCCCAGAGTAAGGCTCATAGGCACCTTCCTAGAGGGAAGTTACAGCCCCTCCCGATTCCACAACGGCCATGGTCCCATCTCTCGGTAGATTTCCCTACTGATCTTCCCCCATCTCAGGGGAACACTACCGTTCTGGTCGTTGTGGATCGGTTCTCTAAGTCCTGCCGTCTCCTCCCATTGCCTAATCTTCCTACGGCCCTACAGACTGCAGAGGCTCTATTTACCCACGTCTTCCGGCACTATGGGGTTCCAGAGGATATAGTCTCCGATTGGGGTCCTCAGTTCACATCCCGGGTTTGGAAGGCGTTTGTGGAGCGTCTGGGAATCTCGGTCAGCCTTACCTCTGGTTATCACCCCGAAAGTAATGGGCAGGTGGAGAGAGTAAACCAGGAAGTGGGTAGGTTTCTGAGGTCGTATTGCCAGGACCGGCCAGGAGAATGGGCGAGGTACGTTCCGTGGGCAGAATTGGCCCAGAACTCTCTTCGGCATTTGTCTATGAATATGTCGCCATTCGAATGCGTACTGGGCTACCAGCCGGTCCTGGCTCCGTGGCATCAGAGTCAGACCGAGGCTCCTGCGGTGGAGGAGTGGGTACAGCGCTCTAGAGAGACCTGGCGGACAGTCCAGGATTCTCTCAGGCAGGCCAGTGAAAGGCAGAAGAGAGACGCTGACCGCCACCGCAGTGAGGCCCCGGTGTTTGCACCAGGGGACAGGGTCTGGCTCTCGACCCGAAACCTGCCCCTCCGCCTGCCCTGCCGGAAGTCCTGAGGAGGATAAACGAGGCTGAAGAGCGGGTCATCAGTCCGGTGCCATCTGTGCCAGCTCCTCGCACTCGCCCTGAAGAGCCAGAGACCGTCAGGGAGGCGATGGATAAGTTGGGAGAGAGCGAGAGAGGAGAGAGATGTTGTGCAGGTGTGTTCTGCTCAACATTTGACCTGAAGAGCCTGTCAGCAGTCTGGTGAAGTCTGTGCCGGCTTCACGCATCTGGCCTCCAGTGTGCCTCTCCAGTCCGGTACGTCCTGTGCCAGCTCCGCACACTCTCCCTGAAGTGCGTGTCACCAGTCCGGTGCCACCTGTGCCGGCTCCAAGCACCAGGCCTCCAGTGCGCCTCCCCACGCCTCCAGGCACAGTGTCCAGTCCCGCTCCATGGCAGGAGCCTTCCTCTGCGCCGGTGCCCAGTCCAGGCGCAGCGTCCAACCCAGCTCCACGGCCAGAGCCTTCCTAGGAGCCGGTGCCCAGTCCGGGCGCAGCGTCCAACCCAGCTCCATGGCCAGATCCGTGGTCGGGGCGGGGGCTACGACCCCCACCGGAGCCGCCACCGCCACTAGTCACCCCCCCCTACCCTCCCCATTTGGTTTCAGGTTTTGCGGCCAGAGTCCACACCTTGGGGGGGGGTACTGTAACGCCCTGACCATAGAGAGCCCTCAGTTCTCTATGGTGTTTAGGTCAGAGCGTGACTAGGGGGGTGTTCTAGTCATTTATTTTCTATGTTGCTGGTTTGTATGGTTCCCAATTAGAGGCAGCTGGTAATCGTTGCCTCTAATTGGGGATCATATTTAGGAAGCCCTTTCTCCCACCTGCTTAGTGGGATATTATTTGTGTTTGTGCTTGTTGCACCACGTAAGTCACGTTTCGTTGCTTGTTGATAAGTTTCACTTAAAACTTATTGGCGCACCCATCCCGTTAGCGGGATCATTTTTGTCAACATCCGCTGAATTGCAGAGCGCCAAATTCAAATTGAATAACTAAAAATATTTAATTTTCTTGAAATCACAAGTGCAATATAGCAAAACACAGCTTAGCTTGTTGTTAATCCACCTGGTGTGTCAGATTTAAAAAAAGCTTTACAGCAAAAGCTATCCAAGCGTTTTTGTTAGGACATCTCTCTCAGCAGACAAAACATTATAAACAGCTAGCAGCAAAGTAGATTGGTCACGAAAGTCAGAAAAGCAAAAGCACTCATGAGACTCCCAGTTACACAATAAATGTTCCTTTTGTTCGATAAAGATTCTCTTTATATCCAAAATACCTCCATTTGGTTGGCGCATTATGTTCAGAAATCCACAGGCTCGAGCGGTCACGACGGGGCAGACAAATTCCAAATAGTATCCGTAAAGTTCAGAGAAACATGTCAAATGTTTTTTTATAATCAATCCTCAGGTTGTTTTTACAATAAATAATTGATAATTTTTCAACCGGACCATAGCTTTTTCAATAGGAGAACGAGAGAAAATGTCTGCTCCAAGCTGTTGCGCATGCAAAACTCTGCTGGCACCCAGCCATCCACTGACGCGATGTGATCATTCTCGCTCATTTTTCAGAATAAAAGCCTGAAATGATGTCTAAAGACTGTTCACACCATGTGGACGCCATAGGGAAAGGAATCTGGTTGATATCCCTATAAATGGAGGGAAAGCATGCCATGGAACAGGGAGATTTGTTTCTCTTAGGAACTTCCTGGTTGGATTTTCCTCAGGTTTTCACCTGCAGCAATATCCGTTTTGTTATACTCACAGAAAATATTTAGACATTTTTGGAAACTAGAGTTTTCTATCCTAATCAAACAATTATATGCATATTCTAGATTCTGGGCCTGAGACATAGGCAGTTTCATTTGGGTATGTTTTTCATCCAAACATCAAAATACTTCCCCCTACATTCAACAGTCTGTCTGATGTATCTACCCCCCCTGTCAGTCTGATGTCTCTACCCACCTACCTGTCTGTCTGATGTCTCTACCTAACTACCTGTCTATCTGATGTCTCTACCTCCCTGTCTGTCTGTACCATCTATGCTCAATCTATGATCGTACCTTTCTGCCTATCATCTAAAGATGTGGAATACCGTTGCTCAAATACTGCCAGAGCCATAGATTTGTTTTGTTAAGTAGTTTTAGGTTTATTTTGTTTTTAAAGCAACTTTGAGATTCTACTTCAAATGAAAAGTGCTATATAAAATAAATAAATAATTATTATTATATCTTGTGATATCACATTTTAGGCTTGGACTTTGTAACTTTACTGTAACTATATGACCATGAACCAGTCCTGAAATCAAATGTACACTCTGCAGTATATACAGTCATTTGAATAGACATCGTTTTCCATATAAAAAAAAAAGAAGTTCGGGTTCAATTCATTCCGTTTGCTTTCCAACGACCATGTGAAACAGTGAGTTATGGGTTATGGCTCAGCGAAGTGAACATGTCGCATAGTTGTTTCTAGTCCCATAAAAACATAACATCCATTTTCATAATGGAATATGGTCTCCATCCAAAATGGCAACCTATTCCCCAAGTAGTGCACTACATCAGCCCACATGTCTCTGGTCAAAAGTAGTGCACTACATCAGCCCACATGTCTCTGGTCAAAAGTAGTGCACTACATCAGCCCACATGTCTCTGGTCAAAAGTAGGTCACTACATCAGCCCACATGTCTCTGGTCAAAAGTAGTGCACTACATCAGCCCACATGTCTCTGGTCAAAAGTAGTGCACTACATCAGCCCACATGTCTCTGGTCAAAAGTAGTGCACTACATCAGCCCACATGTCTCTGGTCAAAAGTAGTTCACTACATCAGCCCACATGTCTCTGGTCAAAAGTAGTTCACTACATCAGCCCACATGTCTCTGGTCAAAAGTAGTGCACTACATCAGCCCACATGTCTCTGGTCAAAAGTAGTGCACTACATCAGCCCACATGTCTCTGGTCAAAAGTAGTGCACTACATCAGCCCACATGTCTCTGGTCAAAAGTAGTGCACTACATCAGCCCACATGTCTCTGGTCAAAAGTAGTGCACTACATCAGCCCACATGTCTCTGGTCAAAAGTAGTGCACTACATCAGCCCACATGTCTCTGGTCAAAAGTAGTGCACTACATCAGCCCACATGTCTCTGGTCAAAAGTAGTGCACTACATCAGCCCACATGTCTCTGGTCAAAAGTAGTGCACTACATCAGCCCACATGTCTCTGGTCAAAAGTAGTGCACTACATCAGCCCACATGTCTCTGGTCAAAAGTAGTCACTACATCAGCCCACATGTCTCTGGTCAAAAGTAGTGCACTACATCAGCCCACATGTCTCTGGTCAAAAGTAGTGCACTACATCAGCCCACATGTCTCTGGTCAAAAGTAGTGCACTACATCAGCCCACATGTCTCTGGTCAAAAGTAGTGCACTACATCAGCCCACATGTCTCTGGTCAAAAGTAGGTCACTACATCAGCCCACATGTCTCTGGTCAAAAGTAGTGCACTACATCAGCCCACATGTCTCTGGTCAAAAGTAGTGCACTACATCAGCCCACATGTCTCTGGTCAAAAGTAGTGCACTACATCAGCCCACATGTCTCTGGTCAAAAGTAGGTCACTACATCAGCCCACATGTCTCTGGTCAAAAGTAGTGCACTACATCAGCCCACATGTCTCTGGTCAAAAGTAGTGCACTACATCAGCCCACATGTCTCTGGTCAAAAGTAGTGCACTACATCAGCCCACATGTCTCTGGTCAAAAGTAGTGCACTACATCAGCCCACATGTCTCTGGTCAAAAGTAGTGCACTACATCAGCCCACATGTCTCTGGTCAAAAGTAGTGCACTACATCAGCCCACATGTCTCTGGTCAAAAGTAGTGCACTACATCAGCCCACATGTCTCTGGTCAAAAGTAGTTCACTACATCAGCCCACATGTCTCTGGTCAAAAGTAGTTCACTACATCAGCCCACATGTCTCTGGTCAAAAGTAGTGCACTACATCAGCCCACATGTCTCTGGTCAAAAGTAGTGCACTACATCAGCCCACATGTCTCTGGTGAAAAGTAGTTCACTACATCAGCCCACATGTCTCTGGTGAAAAGTAGTTCACTACATCAGCCCACATGTCTCTGGTCAAAAGTAGGTCACTACATCAGCCCACATGTCTCTGGTCAAAAGTAGTTCACTACATCAGCCCACATGTCTCTGGTCAAAAGTAGTGCACTACATCAGCCCACATGTCTCTGGTCAAAAGTAGTGCACTACATCAGCCCACATGTCTCTGGTCAAAAGTAGTGCACTACATCAGCCCACATGTCTCTGGTCAAAAGTAGGTCACTACATCAGCCCACATGTCTCTGGTCAAAAGTAGGTCACTACATCAGCCCACATGTCTCTGGTCAAAAGTAGTGCACTACATCAGCCCACATGTCTCTGGTCAAAAGTAGTGCACTACATCAGCCCACATGTCTCTGGTCAAAAGTAGGTCACTACATCAGCCCACATGTCTCTGGTCAAAAGTAGTGCACTACATCAGCCCACATGTCTCTGGTCAAAAGTAGGTCACTACATCAGCCCACATGTCTCTGGTCAAAAGTAGTGCACTACATCAGCCCACATGTCTCTGGTCAAAAGTAGTGCACTACATCAGCCCACATGTCTCTGGTCAAAAGTAGTGCACTACATCAGCCCACATGTCTCTGGTCAAAAGTAGTGCACTACATCAGCCCACATGTCTCTGGTCAAAAGTAGTGCACTACATCAGCCCACATGTCTCTGGTCAAAAGTAGTACACTACATCAGCCCACATGTCTCTGGTCAAAAGTAGTGCACTACATCAGCCCACATGTCTCTGGTCAAAAGTAGTGCACTACATCAGCCCACATGTCTCTGGTCAAAAGTAGTGTCACTACATCAGCCCACATGTCTCTGGTCAAAAGTAGTGCACTACATCAGCCCACATGTCTCTGGTCAAAAGTAGTGCACTACATCAGCCCACATGTCTCTGGTCAAAAGTAGTGCACTACATCAGCCCACATGTCTCTGGTCAAAAGTAGTGCACTACATCAGCCCACATGTCTCTGGTCAAAAGTAGTGCACTACATCAGCCCACATGTCTCTGGTCAAAAGTAGTGCACTACATCAGCCCACATGTCTCTGGTCAAAAGTAGTGCACTACATCAGCCCACATGTCTCTGGTCAAAAGTAGGTCACTACATCAGCCCACATGTCTCTGGTCAAAAGTAGTGCACTACATCAGCCCACATGTCTCTGGTCAAAAGTAGTGCACTACATCAGCCCACATGTCTCTGGTCAAAAGTAGTACACTACATCAGCCCACATGTCTCTGGTGAAAAGTAGTGCACTACATCAGCCCACATGTCTCTGGTCAAAAGTAGTACACTACATCAGCCCACATGTCTCTGGTGAAAAGTAGTGCACTACATCAGCCCACATGTCTCTGGTCAAAAGTAGTGCACTACATCAGCCCACATGTCTCTGGTCAAAAGTAGTGCACTACATCAGCCCACATGTCTCTGGTCAAAAGTAGTGCACTACATCAGCCCACATGTCTCTGGTCAAAAGTAGTGCACTACATCAGCCCACATGTCTCTGGTCAAAAGTAGTGCACTACATCAGCCCACATGTCTCTGGTCAAAAGTAGTGCACTACATCAGCCCACATGTCTCTGGTCAAAAGTAGTGCACTACATCAGCCCACATGTCTCTGGTCAAAAGTAGTGCACTACATCAGCCCACATGTCTCTGGTCAAAAGTAGTACACTACATCAGCCCACATGTCTCTGGTCAAAAGTAGTGCACTACATCAGCCCACATGTCTCTGGTCAAAAGTAGGTCACTACATCAGCCCACATGTCTCTGGTCAAAAGTAGTGCACTACATCAGCCCACATGTCTCTGGTCAAAAGTAGTGCACTACATCAGCCCACATGTCTCTGGTCAAAAGTAGGTCACTACATCAGCCCACATGTCTCTGGTCAAAAGTAGTGCACTACATCAGCCCACATGTCTCTGGTCAAAAGTAGTGCACTACATCAGCCCACATGTCTCTGGTCAAAAGTAGTGCACTACATCAGCCCACATGTCTCTGGTCAAAAGTAGTGCACTACATCAGCCCACATGTCTCTGGTCAAAAGTAGTGCACTACATCAGCCCACATGTCTCTGGTCAAAAGTAGTGCACTACATCAGCCCACATGTCTCTGGTCAAAAGTAGTGCACTACATCAGCCCACATGTCTCTGGTCAAAAGTAGGTCACTACATCAGCCCACATGTCTCTGGTCAAAAGTAGTGCACTACATCAGCCCACATGTCTCTGGTCAAAAGTAGTGCACTACATCAGCCCACATGTCTCTGGTCAAAAGTAGGTCACTACATCAGCCCACATGTCTCTGGTCAAAAGTAGTGCACTACATCAGCCCACATGTCTCTGGTCAAAAGTAGTGCACTACATCAGCCCACATGTCTCTGGTCAAAAGTAGTGCACTACATCAGCCCACATGTCTCTGGTCAAAAGTAGTGCACTACATCAGCCCACATGTCTCTGGTCAAAAGTAGTGTCACTACATCAGCCCACATGTCTCTGGTCAAAAGTAGTGCACTACATCAGCCCACATGTCTCTGGTCAAAAGTAGTGCACTACATCAGCCCACATGTCTCTGGTCAAAAGTAGTGCACTACATCAGCCCACATGTCTCTGGTCAAAAGTAGTGCACTACATCAGCCCACATGTCTCTGGTCAAAAGTAGTGCACTACATCAGCCCACATGTCTCTGGTCAAAAGTAGTGCACTACATCAGCCCACATGTCTCTGGTCAAAAGTAGTGCACTACATCAGCCCACATGTCTCTGGTCAAAAGTAGTGCACTACATCAGCCCACATGTCTCTGGTCAAAAGTAGTGCACTACATCAGCCCACATGTCTCTGGTCAAAAGTAGTGCACTACATCAGCCCACATGTCTCTGGTCAAAAGTAGTGCACTACATCAGCCCACATGTCTCTGGTCAAAAGTAGTGCACTACATCAGCCCACATGTCTCTGGTCAAAAGTAGTGCACTACATCAGCCCACATGTCTCTGGTCAAAAGTAGTGCACTACATCAGCCCACATGTCTCTGGTCAAAAGTAGTGCACTACATCAGCCCACATGTCTCTGGTCAAAAGTAGTGCACTACATCAGCCCACATGTCTCTGGTCAAAAGTAGTACACTACATCAGCCCACATGTCTCTGGTCAAAAGTAGTGCACTACATCAGCCCACATGTCTCTGGTCAAAAGTAGTGCACTACATCAGCCCACATGTCTCTGGTCAAAAGTAGTGCACTACATCAGCCCACATGTCTCTGGTCAAAAGTAGTGCACTACATCAGCCCACATGTCTCTGGTCAAAAGTAGTGCACTACATCAGCCCACATGTCTCTGGTCAAAAGTAGTGCACTACATCAGCCCACATGTCTCTGGTCAAAAGTAGTGCACTACATCAGCCCACATGTCTCTGGTCAAAAGTAGTGCACTACATCAGCCCACATGTCTCTGGTCAAAGTAGTGCACTACATCAGCCCACATGTCTCTGGTCAAAAGTAGTGCACTACATCAGCCCACATGTCTCTGGTCAAAAGTAGTGCACTACATCAGCCCACATGTCTCTGGTGAAAAGTAGTGCACTACATCAGCCCACATGTCTCTGGTCAAAAGTAGTGCACTACATCAGCCCACATGTCTCTGGTCAAAAGTAGTGCACTACATCAGCCCACATGTCTCTGGTCAAAAGTAGTACACTACATCAGCCCACATGTCTCTGGTCAAAAGTAGTGCACTACATCAGCCCACATGTCTCTGGTCAAAAGTAGTGCACTACATCAGCCCACATGTCTCTGGTCAAAAGTAGTGCACTACATCAGCCCACATGTCTCTGGTCAAAAGTAGTGCACTACATCAGCCCACATGTCTCTGGTCAAAAGTAGTGCACTACATCAGCCCACATGTCTCTGGTCAAAAGTAGTGCACTACATCAGCCCACATGTCTCTGGTCAAAAGTAGTGCACTACATCAGCCCACATGTCTCTGGTCAAAAGTAGTGCACTACATCAGCCCACATGTCTCTGGTCAAAAGTAGTGCACTACATCAGCCCACATGTCTCTGGTCAAAAGTAGTGCACTACATCAGCCCACATGTCTCTGGTCAAAAGTAGTGCACTACATCAGCCCACATGTCTCTGGTCAAAAGTAGTGCACTACATCAGCCCACATGTCTCTGGTCAAAAGTAGGTCACTACATCAGCCCACATGTCTCTGGTCAAAAGTAGTGCACTACATCAGCCCACATGTCTCTGGTCAAAAGTAGTGCACTACATCAGCCCACATGTCTCTGGTCAAAAGTAGTGCACTACATCAGCCCACATGTCTCTGGTCAAAAGTAGTGCACTACATCAGCCCACATGTCTCTGGTCAAAAGTAGTGCACTACATCAGCCCACATGTCTCTGGTCAAAAGTAGTGCACTACATCAGCCCACATGTCTCTGGTCAAAAGTAGTGCACTACATCAGCCCACATGTCTCTGGTCAAAAGTAGGTCACTACATCAGCCCACATGTCTCTGGTCAAAAGTAGTGCACTACATCAGCCCACATGTCTCTGGTCAAAAGTAGTACACTACATCAGCCCACATGTCTCTGGTCAAAAGTAGTGCACTACATCAGCCCACATGTCTCTGGTCAAAAGTAGTACACTACATCAGCCCACATGTCTCTGGTCAAAAGTAGTGCACTACATCAGCCCACATGTCTCTGGTCAAAAGTAGTGCACTACATCAGCCCACATGTCTCTGGTCAAAAGTAGTGCACTACATCAGCCCACATGTCTCTGGTCAAAAGTAGGTCACTACATCAGCCCACATGTCTCTGGTCAAAAGTAGTGCACTACATCAGCCCACATGTCTCTGGTCAAAAGTAGTGCACTACATCAGCCCACATGTCTCTGGTCAAAAGTAGTGCACTACATCAGCCCACATGTCTCTGGTCAAAAGTAGTGCACTACATCAGCCCACATGTCTCTGGTCAAAAGTAGTGCACTACATCAGCCCACATGTCTCTGGTCAAAAGTAGGTCACTACATCAGCCCACATGTCTCTGGTCAAAAGTAGTGCACTACATCAGCCCACATGTCTCTGGTCAAAAGTAGTGCACTACATCAGCCCACATGTCTCTGGTCAAAAGTAGTGCACTACATCAGCCCACATGTCTCTGGTCAAAAGTAGTGCACTACATCAGCCCACATGTCTCTGGTCAAAAGTAGTGCACTACATCAGCCCACATGTCTCTGGTCAAAAGTAGTGCACTACATCAGCCCACATGTCTCTGGTCAAAAGTAGTGCACTACATCAGCCCACATGTCTCTGGTCAAAAGTAGTGCACTACATCAGCCCACATGTCTCTGGTCAAAAGTAGTGCACTACATCAGCCCACATGTCTCTGGTCAAAAGTAGTGCACTACATCAGCCCACATGTCTCTGGTCAAAAGTAGTACACTACATCAGCCCACATGTCTCTGGTCAAAAGTAGTGCACTACATCAGCCCACATGTCTCTGGTCAAAAGTAGTGCACTACATCAGCCCACATGTCTCTGGTCAAAAGTAGTGCACTACATCAGCCCACATGTCTCTGGTCAAAAGTAGTGCACTACATCAGCCCACATGTCTCTGGTCAAAAGTAGTGCACTACATCAGCCCACATGTCTCTGGTCAAAAGTAGTGCACTACATCAGCCCACATGTCTCTGGTCAAAAGTAGGTCACTACATCAGCCCACATGTCTCTGGTCAAAAGTAGTGCACTACATCAGCCCACATGTCTCTGGTCAAAAGTAGTGCACTACATCAGCCCACATGTCTCTGGTGAAAAGTAGTGCGCTACATCAGCCCACATGTCTCTGGTCAAAAGTAGTGCACTACATCAGCCCACATGTCTCTGGTCAAAAGTAGTGCACTACATCAGCCCACATGTCTCTGGTCAAAAGTAGTGCACTACATCAGCCCACATGTCTCTGGTCAAAAGTAGTGCACTACATCAGCCCACATGTCTCTGGTGAAAAGTAGTGCACTACATCAGCCCACATGTCTCTGGTCAAAAGTAGTGCACTACATCAGCCCACATGTCTTTGTCAAAAGTAGTGCACTACATCAGCCCATATGTCTTTGTCAAAGTAGTGCACTACATCAGCCCACATGTCTTGTCAAAAGTAGTACACTACATCAGCCCACATGTCTTTGTCAAAAGTAGTGCACTACATCAGCCCACATGTCTCTGGTCAAAAGTAGTGCACTACATCAGCCCACATGTCTCTGGTCAAAAGTAGTGCACTACATCAGCCCACATGTCTCTGGTCAAAAGTAGTGCACTACATCAGCCCACATGTCTCTGGTCAAATGTAGTGCTACATCAGCCCACATGTCTCTGGTCAAAAGTAGTGCACTACATCAGCCCACATGTCTCTGGTCAAAAGTAGTACACTACATCAGCCCACATGTCTCTGGTCAAAAGTAGTACACTACATCAGCCCACATGTCTCTGGTCAAAAGTAGGTCACTACATCAGCCCACATGTCTCTGGTCAAAAGTAGTCACTACATCAGCCCACATGTCTCTGGTCAAAAGTAGTGTCACTACATCAGCCCACATGTCTCTGGTCAAAAGTAGTGCACTACATCAGCCCACATGTCTCTGGTCAAAAGTAGTGCACTACATCAGCCCACATGTCTCTGGTCAAAAGTAGTGCACTACATCAGCCCACATGTCTCTGGTCAAAAGTAGTGCACTACATCAGCCCACATGTCTCTGGTCAAAAGTAGTGCACTACATCAGCCCACATGTCTCTGGTCAAAAGTAGTGTCACTACATCAGCCCACATGTCTCTGGTCAAAAGTAGTGTCACTACATCAGCCCACATGTCTCTGGTCAAAAGTAGTGCACTACATCAGCCCACATGTCTCTGGTCAAAAGTAGTGCACTACATCAGCCCACATGTCTCTGGTCAAAAGTAGTGCACTACATCAGCCCACATGTCTCTGGTCAAAAGTAGTGCACTACATCAGCCCACATGTCTCTGGTCAAAAGTAGTGCACTACATCAGCCCACATGTCTCTGGTCAAAAGTAGTGCACTACATCAGCCCACATGTCTCTGGTCAAAAGTAGTGCACTACATCAGCCCACATGTCTCTGGTCAAAAGTAGTGCACTACATCAGCCCACATGTCTCTGGTCAAAAGTAGTGCACTACATCAGCCCACATGTCTCTGGTCAAAAGTAGTGCACTACATCAGCCCACATGTCTCTGGTCAAAAGTAGTGCACTACATCAGCCCACATGTCTCTGGTCAAAAGTAGTGCACTACATCAGCCCACATGTCTCTGGTCAAAAGTAGTGCACTACATCAGCCCACATGTCTCTGGTCAAAAGTAGTGCACTACATCAGCCCACATGTCTCTGGTCAAAAGTAGTGCACTACATCAGCCCACATGTCTCTGGTCAAAAGTAGTGCACTACATCAGCCCACATGTCTCTGGTCAAAAGTAGTGCACTACATCAGCCCACATGTCTCTGGTCAAAAGTAGTGCACTACATCAGCCCACATGTCTCTGGTCAAAAGTAGGTCACTACATCAGCCCACATGTCTCTGGTGAAAAGTAGTGCACTACATCAGCCCACATGTCTCTGGTCAAAAGTAGTGCACTACATCAGCCCACATGTCTCTGGTCAAAAGTAGTGCACTACATCAGCCCACATGTCTCTGGTCAAAAGTAGTGCACTACATCAGCCCACATGTCTCTGGTCAAAAGTAGTGTCACTACATCAGCCCACATGTCTCTGGTCAAAAGTAGTGCACTACATCAGCCCACATGTCTCTGGTCAAAAGTAGTGCACTACATCAGCCCACATGTCTCTGGTCAAAAGTAGGTCACTACATCAGCCCACATGTCTCTGGTCAAAAGTAGTGCACTACATCAGCCCACATGTCTCTGGTCAAAAGTAGTGCACTACATCAGCCCACATGTCTCTGGTCAAAAGTAGGTCACTACATCAGCCCACATGTCTCTGGTCAAAAGTAGTGCACTACATCAGCCCACATGTCTCTGGTCAAAAGTAGTACACTACATCAGCCCACATGTCTCTGGTCAAAAGTAGTGCACTACATCAGCCCACATGTCTCTGGTCAAAAGTAGTGCACTACATCAGCCCACATGTCTCTGGTCAAAAGTAGTGCACTACATCAGCCCACATGTCTCTGGTCAAAAGTAGTGCACTACATCAGCCCACATGTCTCTGGTCAAAAGTAGGTCACTACATCAGCCCACATGTCTCTGGTCAAAAGTAGTGCACTACATCAGC
>NW_026287433.1:65000-97500 GCF_023373465.1 Oncorhynchus keta | reverse complement strand
GGTGTGATATCCAAAACATCAGAGATGTAGGATCTCAGTGCATTTGAGGTTTTAAAACGCTTCTGCAGTTTATCATTTCCATTTTGAAATTTTACGGAAAATGTATCAACCAATACAAAAATAGCCATTGATTATAATCCATATGATAATTCATATTTCCAGGGCCTCCCGAGTGGCGCAGCAGTCTAAGGCCCTCATTTCAGTGCTTGCTGTGTCACTATAGATCCTGGTTTGATCCCAGGCTGTGTCACAGCCGGCCCTGACTGGGAGACCCATGAGACGGCACACAATTGGCCCAGCATCGTCCGGGTTAGGGGAGGGTTTGGCCAGCAGCAATGTCCTTATCCCATCGCGTTCTAGCGACTCCTGTAGTGGGCCGTGCGCAATGCACGCTGACACGGTCGCCAGGTGTACGGTGTTTCCTCCGACACATTGGTGCGGCTGGCTTCCAGCTTAAGTGGGCATTGTGTCAAGAAGTGGTGTGGCTTGGTTGGGTTATGTTTCGGAGGACGCACGGCTCTCGACCTTCGCCTCTCCCGAGTCCGTGCAGGAGTTGCAGAGATGGGACAAGACTGTAACTACCAATTGGGTAACAAAAATTATAAATATCCAAATTTCCTTTTGCTGCAGGATTAGTGGCTGCTGTAGTGGCTCAAATTAAGATCCTACTTTTCTGTTCTTTCTTTGTCACTTTTAACATTTACTTTTGGCCCCTCTTAACACTTTACATTGTCTTCCATTCCTTCTCAGGCAAGTTTGTGTGAGTCTCTTCAGTCAGTTTATAGACTTTGTTTTAAATAGAATGTTCAGTCTGAAGTAGAAAACCAGAAGGATTCTACGATTACAGTACATAGACAGATTCTATTCATATTGCCTGAGATGGTGCACTGTCAATGAAATCCTGGTTCTTAATCGACTAACCTGGCTAGCGAAGAGTTAAAAACATATATTAAGAAATTAATTAATTCAACATTCTCTTTCCCATTCTAACTGAAACCTGAAGGAAACCAGTCTCTTCTCTTGATTTTTTTCTTTCACTTTACTGCCTCACAACCTCCCCTCTCTCTGTCCCTCTCTCTGTCCCTCTCTCTGTCCCTCTCTCTACCCTCTCTCTGTCCCTCTCTCTGCCCCTCTCTCTGCCCCTCTCTCTGTCTCTCTCTCTACCCTCTCTCTGCCCCTCCCTCTGTCCCTCTCTCTGTCCCTCTCTCTGTCCCTCTCTCTGTCCCTCTCTCTGTCCCTCTCTCTGCCCCTCTCTCTGCCCCTCTCTCTGTCCCTCTCTCTGTCCCCCTCTCTCTGTCCCTCTCTCTGTCCCTCTCTCTGTCCCTCTCTCTCCCTCTCTCTGTCCCTCTCTCTATACCCGCTATATGTCCCTCTCTCTGTCCCTCTCTCTGTCCCTCTCTCTGTCCCTCTCTCTGCCCCTCTCTCTGTCCCTCTCTCTCCCCTCTCTCTGTCCCTCTCTCTGTCCCTCTCTCTGCTCCCTCTGTCCCTCTCTCTGCCCTCTCTCTGTCCCTCTCTCTATACCCTCTCTCTGTCCCTCTCTCTGCCCTCTCTCTCCCTCTCCTGTCCCTCTCTCTGTCCCTCTCTCTCTCCCTCTCTCTGTCCCTCTCCCTCTCTACCCTCTCTCTGTCCCTCTCTCTGTCCCTGTCCCTCTCTCTGTCCCTCTCTCTGTCCCCTCTCCCTCTCTGCCCCTCTCTCTGTCCCTCTCTCTGTCCCTCTCTCTGTCCCTCTCTCTCTCTCTCTGTCCCTCTCTCTGCCCCTCTCTCTGTCCCTCTCTCTGTCCCTCTCTGCTACCCTCTCTCTGTCCCTCTCTCTGTCCCTCTCTCTGTCCCTCTCTCTGTCCCTCTCTCTGTCCTCTCTCTGTCCCTCTCTGTCTGTCCTCTGTCCCTCTCTCTGTCCCTCTCTCTGCCCCTCTCTCTGTCTCTCTCTGTCCCTCTCTCTGTCCCTAACTCTCTCTCTCTGCCCCCCTCTCTCTGTCCCTCTCTCTCTCTGTCCCTCTCTCTGTCCCTCTCTCTGTCCCTCTCTCTGCCCTCTCTCTCTCTGCCCCTCTCTCTGTCCCTCTCTCTGCCCCTCTCTCTGTCCCTCTCTCTGTCCCTCTCTCTGTCCCTCTCTGTCCCTCTCCTCTCTCTGTCCCTCTCTCTGTCCCTCTCTCTATACCCGCTCTGTCCCTATGTCCCTCTCTCTGTCCCTCTCTCTGTCCCTCTCTCTGTCCCTCTCTCTGCCCCTCTCTCTCTGTCCCTCTCTCTCTCTCTGCCCCTCTCTCTGTCCCTCTCTCTGTCCCTCTCCTGTCCTCTCCTATGTCCCTCTCTCTGTCCCTCTCTCTGTCCCTCTCTCCCTCTACTGTCCTCTCTCTGTCCCTCTCTCTCTCCCTCTCTCTGTCCCTCTCTCTCCCCTCTCTCTGTCCCTCTCTCTACCCTCTCTCTGTCCCTCTCTCTGTCCCTCTCTCTGTCCCTCTCTCTGTCCCTCTCTCTGTCCCTCCCTCTGCCCCTCTCTCTGTCCCTCTCTCTGTCCCTCTCTCTGTCCCT
The DNA here is from genome assembly GCF_023373465.1 of Oncorhynchus keta. Taxonomy (NCBI): domain Eukaryota; kingdom Metazoa; phylum Chordata; class Actinopteri; order Salmoniformes; family Salmonidae; genus Oncorhynchus; species Oncorhynchus keta. The sequence goes on along the minus strand of NW_026287433.1, from coordinate 94,978 downwards.
CTCTCTGCCCTCTCTCTGCCCCTCTCTCTGTCCCTCTCTCTGTCCCTCTCTCTACCCTCTCTCTGTCCCTCTCTCTGTCCCTCTCTCTACCCTCTCTCTGTCCCTCTCTCTGCCCCTCTCTCTGTCCCTCTCTCTGTCCCTCTCTCTGTCCCTCTCTCTATACCCCTGTCCCTCTCTCTGTCCCTCTCTCTGTCCCTCTCTCTGTCCCTCTCTCTCCCTGTCCCTCTCTCTGCCCCTCTCTCTGTCCCTCTCTCTGTCCCTCTCTCTGTCCCTCTCTCTGCCCCTCTCTCTGTCCCTCTCTCTCCCTCTCTCTGTCCCTCTCTCTGTTCCCTCTCTCTGTCCCTCTCTCTGCCCCTCTCTCTGTCCCTCTCTCTGTCCCTCTCTCTGTCCCTCTCTCTGCCCCTCTCTCTGTCCCTCTCTCTACCCTCTCTCTGTCCCTCTCTCTGTCCCTCTCTCTGTCCCTCTCTCTGTCCCTCTCTCTGTCCCTCTCTCTGTCCCTCTCTCTGTCCCTCTCTCTACCCTCTCTCTGTCCCTCTCTCTGTCCCTCTCTCTGTCCCTCTCTCTATACCCTCTCTCTGTTCCCTCTCTCTGTCCCTCTCTCTGTCCCTCTCTCTACCCCTCTCTCTGTCCCTCTCTCTACCCCTCTCTCTGTCCCCCTCTCTACCCTCTCTCTGTCCCTCTCTCTGTCCCTCTCTCTGCCCCTCTCTCTGTCCCTCTCTCTACCCTCTCTCTGTCCCTCTCTCTACCCTCTCTCTGTCCCTCTCTCTGTCCCTCTCTCTGTCCCTCTCTTCTGTCCCTCTCTCTGTCCCTCTCTCTGTCCCTCTCTCTGTCCCTCTCTCTGCCCCTCTATATGTCCCTCTCTCTGTCCCTCTCTCTGTCCCTCTCTCTGCCCCTCTCTCTGTCCCTCTCTCTGTCCCTCTCTCTGTCCCTCTCTCTGTCCCTCTCTCTGTCCCTCTCTCTATACCCGCTATATGTCCCTCTCTCTGTCCCTCTCTCTCCCTCTCTCTGCCCCTCTCTCTGTCCCTCTCTCTGTCCCTCTCTGTCTCTCCCCCCTCTCTCTGTCCCTCTCTCTACCCTCTCTCTGTCCCTGTCCTCTCTCCCCTCTCTCTGTCCCTCTCTCTATACCCGCTATATGTCCCTCTCTCTGTCCCTCTCTCTGTCCCTCTCTCTGTCCCTCTCTCTGTCCCTCTCTCTACCCTCTCTCTGTCCCTCTCTCTCCCCTCTCTCTGTCCCTCTCTCTGTCCCTCTCTCTATACCCGCTATATGTCCCTCTCTCTGTCCCTCTCTCTGTCCCTCTCTCTACCCTCTCTCTGTCCCTCTCTCTGTCCCTCTCTCCCTGCCTGTCCCTCTCTCTGTCCCTGTCTCTCTGTCCCTCTCTCTGTCCCCTCCCTCTCTGTCCCTCTCTCTGCCCCTCTCTCTGTCCCTCTCTCTGTCCCTCTCTCTGCCCCTCTCTCTGTCTCTCTGCCCCTCTCTCTGTCCCTCTCTCTGTCCCTCTCTCTGTCCCTCTCTCTGTCCCTCTCTCTGCCCCTCTCTCTGTCCCTCTCTCTGTCCCTCTCTCTGTTCCTCTCTCTGTCCCTCTCTCTGTCCCTCTCTCTGTCCCTCTCTCTGTCCCTCTCTCTGTCCCCTCTCTCTGTCCCTCCTCTACCTCTCTCTGTCCCTCTCTCTGCCCCTCTCTATGTTCCTCTCTCTGCCCTCTCTCTCTGTCCCTCTCTCTGCCCCCTCTCTCTGTCCTTGCTCTCTCTGTCCCTCTCTCTGTCCCTGTCCCTCTCTTGTCCCTCTCTCTGTCCCTCTCTCTGTCCCTCTCTCTGTCCCTCTCTCTGTCCTCTCTCTGCCCCTCTCTCTGTCCCTCTCTCTGCCCCTCTCTCTGTCCCTCTCTCTGTCCCTCTCTCTGTCCCTCTCTCTGCCCCTCTCTCTGTCCCTCTCTCTGTCCCTCTCTCTGTCCCTCTCTTTGTCCCTCTCTCGCCAAACTCTCTTTCCTCTCTCTCCTACCTCTCGACCCAGCTCTTTCATTCTCTCTCTCAAGCCCACTCGGTCTCTTCTTCTCACCCTCATTTTCTCCCCCTTCTTTTTCTCTCCCCCTAATTTTCCCTCTTACACCCCAGTCTCTCTCTTACCCCCTCTCAAACTGACACCCCCCCCTCCCTCCCTACCTCCCTCCCTCCCTACCTCCCTACCCCCTTTTCTCTCGTTAGACTAATTCACCCTCAGTAATTAGTCAGCTAGTTAATTGGCTGTCTAACAGGCTGATCAGACAAAAGACAGAGCAGGCCTGGACACAGCAGAGACACAGCAGAGTTTGCCCTTCACATTCTATAGACTCTAAACTCACATTGACTCTCTCAAACACTGTCTTTCTCTCTCTTGGTAGTTGCCATGCACACACACACACACACACACACACACACACACACACACACACACACACACACACACACACACACACACACACACACACACACACACACACACACACACACACACACACACACACACACACACACACACACACACACACACACACACACACACACCAGGGGTCATATAGTAGTTGATTTGGGAAAAGTGTGTAATTGTTCTGTCCGGCACTGGAGACCTAGCTGCCCTCCATGCAGCCGATTTCTTATAGAATAGCTCTGTAAAAAATACATCTGATTTTGATATATCTTTGTCTTATTTGTATGGAAGCCGAGTGAAGTTTAAGGTCTGTTTTCCCTGACCTAGAATAAATCTACAGCCAGAGTTAAAAGCATGCTGAATCTCTAAAAGTGTTTTGTAGTCCAGGAATAGTCGTTGTGTCTGGGGAAACCAGCCCTACGGGTTTATCTGAGAAGCTGAGGTTCCTTAGATTCGTCTTATCGTACAGTCATTGTTATTTCTATTATTTAATGCACACTAGCAGTTCCACAGTCTGACAGTTGAACTGAGAATGTTTTCCTGGTCTACATTAACTTTTATTTTCATCTCTGCAATTAGAATAAATCATTGCAATATTTGACATGAAAATGTCCCCTTGGTCTTTTTTTGAATGTCACACTGTTTTATAGTAGAAGTTACATTGAACACATGGACATTTCGCTGTGGTGGTTATTGCATTATTTCCAGCTCTTTCATACACTAGGAGAAACACTGCCTTTTCTAGAGATCATGTTATCTGTGCTATGGGAATATAATACATTCTGATATCTAACCTGGAACGTTATCTGTGCTATGGGAATATAATACATTCTGATATCTAACCTGGAACGTTATCTGGGCTATGGGAATATAATACATTCTGATATCTAACCTGGAACGTTATCTGGGCTATGGGAATATAATACATTCTGATATCTAACCTGGAACGTTATCTGTGCTATGGGAATATAATATAATACATTCTGATATCTAACCTGGAACGTTATCTGTGCTAGGGGAATATAATACATTCTGATTTCTAACCTGGAACGTTATCTGTGCTATGGGAATATAATACATTCTGATATCTAACCTGGAACGTTATCTGTGCTATGGGAATATAATACATTCTGATATCTAACCTGGAACGTTATCTGTGCTATGGGAATATAATACATTCTGATATCTAACCTGGAACGTTATCTGTGCTATGGGAATATAATACATTCTGATATCTAACCTGGAACGTTATCTGTGCTATGGGAATATAATACATTCTGATATCTAACCTGGAACGTTATCTGTGCTATGGGAATATAATACATTCTGATATCTAACCTGGAACGTTATCTGTGCTATGGGAATATAATACATTCTGATATCTAACCTGGAACGTTATCTGTGCTATGGGAATATAATACATTCTGATATCTAATCTGGAACGTTATCTGTGCTATGGGAATATAATACATTCTGATATCTAACCTGGAACGTTATCTGTGCTATGGGAATATAATACATTCTGATATCTAACCTGGAACGTTATCTGGGCTATGGGAATATAATACATTCTGATATCTAACCTGGAATGTTCCCATCTTTTCTTCTCCAGATATATCTTACATTCTGATATCTTCTGGAATGTTATCTTTGCTGTCTATAACTCTGAATTTGTTTTGAACGGTTTCTTCTTTCCTATCCAATATAATACACACCTATAACAAAACGTTATCTGGAAATCTTGTTCTATAATATCTTCTGATATCTAACCTGGAGCAGGATCTGGGTTCTAAGCTCTGGGAAGGATAAGACTGAGTTGTTCTAAGCTCTGGAGCAGTTCCTGAGTTTTCTTCTCCAGCTCTGGATCTTAGTAAGACTGAGTTGTTCCAAGCTCTGGGACAAAATGTTTATATTTGTTCCAAGCTCTGGGACTAAGACTGAATTGTTTCTGGAGCAGGTTTAAGACTTTTTCCTAGCTCTGGAGCAAAAGACTGATTGTTCACACTCTGGACAAAAGACTGTTGTTCCAAGCTCTTGGACAGGATAAGATCTTCTTGTTCCAAGCTCTGGAGCAGGAGTAAGACTGAGTTGTTCCAAGCTCTGGGACAGGAGTAAGACTGAGTTGTTCCAAGCTCTGGAGCAGGAGTAAGACTGAGTTGTTCCAAGCTCTGGGGCAGGAGTAAGACTGAGTTGTTCCAAGCTCTGGAGCAGGAGTAAGACTGAGTTGTTCCAAGCTCTGGGGCAGGAGTAAGACTGAGTTGTTCCAAGCTCTGGAGCAGGAGTAAGACTGAGTTGTTCCAAGCTCTGGAGCAGGAGTAAGACTGAGTTGTTCCAAGCTCTGGAGCAGGAGTAAGACTGAGTTGTTCCAAGCTCTGGAGCAGGAGTAAGACTGAGTTGTTCCAAGCTCTGGAGCAGGAGTAAGACTGAGTTGTTCCAAGCTCTGGAGCAGGAGTAAGACTGAGTTTCCTGCATGGGGGCTGGGGCTCTCTCGTCTACAACCAGTGTGGTGTGAAGGCACCGACCATATTCAACCTGACGCTCAACTAAACTAGTTACAGGGACCGTTATCATGTCATATAGTGGCCCTCTTTCACAGTTAGTATACGGTCTCTGAATAGGGTTGTGAATACGTGTGTGTGGTCTTACCTGGCGCTGGGGTGGCCTGGTTCCCAGCAAACTGTATGGGGATACACAGATCATTATCAATAGGAAACTTATCGCAGGTCAACATCTCCGGCCAGGGAAACCCGTATGTCTCCATAACGGGGGCACAGCTGTCCCTCACGGCCTCACACAGTGAACGACACGGGTAGATGGGCCTGTCCAGACACACAGGGGCAAACAGGGAACACAGGAACACCTGTGTATCCGCATGGCATCGCTTGGCGAGGAGCGGCACCCAGCTTCCCGCCTGCTGTTTGACCTCGGGCATGGTCTCGTGGTCCAGCAGGTTGGGCAGGCGCATCTTCTTGTAGCCCACGTTGTGGCAGAGGCGTAAATCGGCAGGGATGTCCACACACTGCGGCTCCTTGGTGTAGAAGCGACCGTTGTGGAAGTTGTCCGACTGCCAGCTGTAGTAGTCGTATTCATCAGCGGCCGAGGCGGGGGAGGTGAGGAGGAGGAGGAGGAGGGACAGTGAGAGGGATAGTGCCACGGTGAAGAAGGGGTTAGTGAGTAGTGGTCCCCTCCGCTGCTGCCTGCTGTGGCTGTGGTTCTTTTGTCCCTGTGCCATGTTGCTCTGAGCTCTCAGAGGGAGAAAGAAAGGAGGCCCAACGTGACTCAGGACTTCTGGAGGATAAAGGAAAAGTCTTTGTGCTGAAGAAACAAACTGGAATCCTTTTTTCCTGTCCAAGAACGAGAGTAGAAGCGGAGACAGAAAACAAAAAGAAAGTGTGTATTCCTGTCTTCTTTCAGCAGAGAGAAAATGAGTGTGTGTTAGTGTGTGTCCAGTCCTCTCCCCCCTGCGCTGGTAGAGCTGTGTGTCTCTGCCTCAGTGGTCGTAAGAAGGGAGACAAGGGTCGAGGGTAAGACGAGGGGTGAGTGGAGGGGGAGTGCTGTGTGTGCCTCTTTTCCGTCTCTCTAACTCTCTGTCAAACTCTATCTCTCTATTGCTCTCTCCTTGCAGTTCTGTGTATCTCACTCCACAGCTGTCTCTTCCTCTGTCTCTACCTCTACCTCTCTCCTGCTCTCTCTGTCTGTGTCTAGCAGTGTGTGTGGAGCAGCTACAGTATATCAGCTAGAGGGATAGTTTTTCCCTGTCTGCTGTCAGGCCTCCTTGTAGACTGCCTTCCACTGGCCCCACACAGCTCTACCTCAGCCAATCCGAGACCAGGGGGAGGTCCAGAGAGGGGGGAAGAGAACTCCCCCTCCACCTCACCATCTCTGGTAGACACTCCCTGAGGCAGAGAGAGGCAGGCTGAGAAGGAGAGAGAGAGAGAGAGAGAGAGAGAGAGAGAGAGAGAGAGAGAGAGAGAGAGAGAGAGAGAGAGAGAGAGAGAGAGAGAGAGAGAGAGAGAGAGAGAGAGAGAGAGAGAGAGAGAGAGGGACATATCGTCCAAACCCAAAAGGCCTGTGGTGTTGATGGTATAATAAACAAAATGATAAAATATACAAATACAATTCCTCCGCAGTATCATTAACAGCAGACTCCAACATTTCTTCAGTGGCAATAAACACACAGATTTCTTTCCTCAGGACCGCAGAGTGAGCGACATGCAGCTTGAGCCCCACCCTCTTCAACATTTATATCAATGAATTGGCGAGGGCACTAAAACAGACTGCAGCACCCGGCCTCACCCTACTTGACTCGGAAATCAAATGTCTGCTGTTTGCTGATGATCTGGTGCTTCTGTCACCAACCAAGGAGGGCCTACAGCAGCACCTAGATCGTCTGCACAGATTCTGTCAGACCTGGACTGAGAGTAAATCTCAGTAAGACCAAAGTAAAGGTGTTCCTCAACATCACAGGTAACTTCCACAAAGCCGAGAGAGAGAGAGAGAGAGAGAGAGAGAGAGAGAGAGAGAGAGAGAGAGAGAGAGAGAGAGAGAGAGAGAGAGAGAGAGAGAGAGGGAGAAATTAAAAAGTGTGTAATGTTTACTGTTCATTTGTATTGTTTTTTTATCTACTTCACTTGCTTTGGCAATGTTAGCATATGTTTCCCATGCCAATAAAGCCCCTAAATTGAATTGAAAGCAAATCACAATGTGTTTTCTTCCTGTTTGTTCTTCCTCTCTGCTCCTTTTTGTCACACAACTCTCTCTCTCTAACACACACACACACACACACAACAGGAGGCTGCTGAGTGGAGGTCGGTTTATAATAATGGCTGGACCGGAGCGAATGGAATGGTATCGAAATTGATTTATTTGATAAAATACCACTCATTCCACTCCAGCCATTACCACGTGTCCGTCTTCCTCGATGAAGGTGCCACCAACTCAATGTAGCGCACAAACCTTCCACTGCCACCACGCTCTGTCTGTGTGTGTGGGGGTCCTGTGGTTGAGTCAAGCAGGCTATAGCAGCTACAGGTGGCTGGGTTGTTTGGTGACCCTCTGTGAGATATGCTAATGTCTATGGTGGTGCTGAATAGAGGCGTACTGCTTGTCTGTCTCTTTCCATCAGTAACACTGACACACACAGACACACAGAGGGGCCTAGACATAGCATCAAAATGAATCAAATTCTCATTCAATGCTCATTCATTCGCATTCAAAGCACTGCGACTTAGTGAGTGGACTGGTGGCCACAACCATTCACTTGGATGTATCACATGGATGGTCACAGTTAGGTGTTTCCTCAGTGTTCTAAACATGCAGCCGATTCTGTTGTGTCACCCTATTGGGTGGACAAACAAAGTACTAATAGATTTAGGAGCCGTTTCCTCTCTAATTAGAGGAGGTGGGGGTCAGACACACACATCATTCAGCCCACTGACCATGCAGCTTTGCTGAAACCTATGGTCGTATGTCACTGTCCAGACATTCACATCAGTACCACAAGATAGCAGGGTTAGAGATTGGGAATCTGGAAAATTATTGACTTGACTTATTCATTTAAGCTATTAGTCGAGCAAAGACACCCTCAATCAGACAATGTTTTGTGGATTTGTTTTGGTATGTTTTCTTTCATGCTAAAGCAGGTGGAAACATTATAATTAGGATGAGCATTTTACAGCATTTGTCTGGTACGACTTCCACTATGAACAAATCAACATGTCTCCCTTTTCAAGGAGAGATTAAAACAAGAATCCATTTGATCATGTGATGATCATATCAATATGTGATGATCATATCAATATGTGATGATCACAGGGGAAATTGACTAAGACTACTGTCACCCTCTGCACTGTTCTCCCCACAGACCAAAACTATCAAACAGGGCAATCTAGATGGTTTTTCCCACCTTTATTTTAGCAGAGAGTCCCATTGAGACAAATACCTCTTTTCCAAGGGAGCCCTGCATGGACACAATTGATAAAAATGTTCATATATACAATACTACAAGCAAACACATTCATCAACAATGAGCTCCTTCATGAACAACTTGAGCTGCCCTGGCGGTACCAGAGCATCAAGGTGCAGAGAGCTCTGCAGATCATTCCACAAACGGGGCGCAAACAATCTGAATGCAGATTGACCTAATTCTGTAGAGATCAACGGGTGATCAACTTCTGTAGAGATCAACTGGTGACTCATATGTCGGTAATTTAACAATGAAGTGAGGTATGGAGGAAATTTGCAGCAACCCTGTACGATTGTTGATGTGTGACAGATATTATAATTGAGCATTATTATTGTTGTAATATTGCCGGAGTAGATTGTAAGAATAGAAGTGGCCGGACGGCACTGACTTGATGGAATCTCATGATTATAGTGCAGTGTCTTGCGTAAGTTTTCACCCCCCTTGGCATTTTTCCTATTTTGTTGCCTTACAACCTGGAATTAAAATAGATTTGATCATTTGATTTACACAACATGCCTACCACTTTGAAGATGCAAAATAAACAAACTAGAAAATAGGACAAAAAACGGAATACTTTACTTTGTAGAGCTACCTTTGTAGAGCTACCTTTGTAGAGCTACCTTTGTAGAGCTACCTTTGGCAGCAATTACAGCTGCAAGTCTCTTGGGGTATGTCTCTATAAGCTTGGCACATCTAGCCACTGGGAGTTATGTCCATTCTTCAAGGAAAAACTCCTTCAAGTTGGATGGGTTCCGCTGGTGTACAGTAATCTTTAAGTCATTCTACAGATTATCAATTGGATTGAGGTTTGGGCTTTGACTAAGCCATTCCAAGACATTTAAATGTTTTCCCTTAAACCACTCAAGTGTTGCATTTAGCAGTATGCTTAGGATCATTGTTCTGCTGGAAGGTGAACCTCCGTCCCAGTCGCAAATGTCTTGAAGACCGACACAGGTTTCCCTCAAGAATTTCCCCATATTTAGCACCATCCATCATTCCTTCAATTCTGACCCGTTTCCCAGTCCCTGCCGATGAAAGACATGGACTTCTCAGTGTGATGAGAGGTGTCAGTGACAAGCAATGTCTTTTTTCTGGCCACTCTTCCATAAAGCCCAGCTCTGTGGAGTGTACGGCTTAAAGTTGTCCTATGGACAGATACTCCAATCTCTGCTGTGGAGCTTTGCAGATCCTTCAGGGTATCTTTGGTGTCTTTGTTGCCTCTCTGATTAATACCCTCCTTGCCTGGTCCGTGAGTTTTGGTGGGTGGCCCTCTCTTGGCAGGTTGTTGTGGTGCTATATTCTTTCCATTTTTTAATAATGGATTTAATGGTGCTTCGTGGGATGTTTAAAGTTTCAGATGTTTTAAATATTAAAAAAAAAAAAAAAATGTATAACCCAACCCTGATCTGTACTTCTCCACAACTTTGTCCCTGACCTGTTTGGGGAGCTCCTTGGTCTTCATGGTGCTGCTTGCTTGGTGGTGCCTCTTGCTTAGTGGTGTTGCAGACTCTGGGGCCTTTCAGAACAGGTGTATATATATACTGAGATCATGTTACAGATCATGTGACACTTAGATTGCAAACAGGTGGACTTTATTGAACTATTTATGTGAGTTGCACCAGATCTTATTTAGGGGCTTCATAGCAAAGGTGGTGAATACAAATGCACACATCACTTTTAAGTTTTTTACTTTTTATAATTTAAATTTTTCATTTAATTTCACATTTCACTGGACTATTTTGTGTATGTCCATTACACGAAATCCAAATAAAAATATATTTAAATGACAGGTTGTAATGCAACAAAATAGGAAAAACACCAAGGGGGATGAATACTTTTGCAAGGCACTGTAATGCGGTAAAATTATGTCTAATGTTTATCACAATCCATTAAGTAAGAGGTGAGAGTATGGACCTTTTTTTGTTAATATCTACAGTTTATTATCAGATTTCCTGTGATTATAACACATAACACTTCTTTGACAATCATTTATTTGTAGAAAATAGAGTTGAGCCCGCTCCAGATTCCATCCTTATCTGAGGAGTATTGATTGGCAGCAGAGTAAACAGTCACTTAGCTCTATGAGGATTATTTCTCTGCACCTATCTGATTCAATCTTGTCGTGAATTTTTTTTAACCTGAAACTCCTTGATCAGTGGGACTCAGTTTAGCTCCCAAAGCTACCTTTACAAAAGATTACGTGAAAACAACAACACCCAAATCACAGAAATAACATGTGAACAAATCACATCTGCAAAATGTCACGTGAAAATGTATTAAGTTTCACATTCTTCTTTTTCCACATGACTCAGACAGATGTGGTTTCCCCAACATTTCACATGTGATATTATACATTTCACGTTCAGATGTGTAACTGCCGAGAGTACAACCCAGGTGTCCCACAGGAGAAGCCAACATCGTATCCCTTTCCTGCTGTCAAAGGACTGGATAAAATGTGATAGCTGCAGTGAAATGTGTTGCCATAGTAGTACAGCACCCCTGGAGCAAATTAGGGTTAAGTGCCTTGATCAAGGGAACATAGGCAGATTTTTCACCTTATCGGCTCAGGTATTTGAACCAGCAACCTTTAGGTTATTGGCCCAACAGTTTAACCGCTAGTCTACCTGCCGTCCTATGTGAAACTGTAAATGTGTTTTTAACATGTGATAATAAAATTCCATATATGAAAGAGAAATGTTCACATGGGGTTTTTCTTCTCACTTGAAAAAGTGTTGTTAACATGTTTCATGTAAAATTTAAGTTCAACATTTTCAAATGTGAAAATGTAAATTTGATGTGATTTTTCTTAAGGTTATAGTCTAGGCTTTAGCCCAGAGGGATAATGCAGTCTTGAGTTAAACACAGGACCTTGCTGCGATACTTAGTGATTCTAGTTGCTCTACTCCTCTCTCCTCCTCCACCCCTTCATCCCTCCCTCCCTCCCTCCCTCCCTCTCTCTTCCTCCACCCCTTCATCCCTCCCTCTCTCTTCCTCCATCACTTAATTCCTCCCTCTCTCCACTCCCGATTCCTCCCTCTCTACTCCTCCACCCCTTCATTCCCCACTCGCTCTCCTCCACTCCCCATTCCTCCCTCTCTCCACTCCCCATTCCTCCCTCTCTCCTCCACCACCCCTCATCCCTCCCTCCCTCTCTCCTCCTCCACCCCTTCATTCCTCCCTCTCTCTCCTCCTCCATCACTTCATTCCTCCCTCTCTCCACTCCCCATTCCTCCCTCTCTCCTCCTCCACCCCTTCATCCCTCCCTCTCTCCTCCTCCACCCCTTCAACCCTCCCTCTCTCCTCCTCCACCCCTTCATTCCTCCCTCTCTCTACTCCCACCCCTTCACTCCTCTGTCCAGATTGGCTCATTATACTGACTGAGTGAGGCCTCCGGATCTTTGAACCAGAGCGAATCAATATTAGGAGCCAGTATTGGAGCTAATGATCGGGGGACTTTAGTCTCCACTGATAAGGTATGTAGATGGTGACAAAAAACACAAACTTAGACATGCTGGCACACACACACACACACACACACACACACACACACACACACACACACACACACACACACACACACACACACACACACACACACACACACACACGCACATAAACACACTCACACACACACACACACACACACACACACACACACACACACACACACACACACACACACACACACACACACACACACACACACACAGACACACACACACACACACACACACACACACACACACACACACACACACACACACACACACACACACACACACACACACACACACACACACACACACACACACACAATAAATGTCAATGTGTTACAGCAGTCCTGATACAGGGAACTACCAAAATAAAGGAAACACCAACATAAAGTGCCTTAACACACAACAAGCCACCAGAAATGACATAATTTGGTGTTTTGTTAATGGTGGTGGAAAATATCACAGCTCCAGAATCACCCATAAGTGTTCAGTTGGGTTGAAATCTGGTGACTGAGACGGCCATGGCATGTGGTTTACATAAACGATACATACAAAAGTATGTTGACACCCCTTCAAATTAGTGGATTGGGCTATTTCAGCCACACCCGTTGCTGACTGTTGTATAAAATCGAGCACACAGCCATGTGATCTCCATAGACAAACATTGGATGGCCTTACTGAAGAACTTAGTGACTTTCAACGTGGTACCGCCATAGGATGCCAACTTTCCAACATGTCACTTCGTCAAATTTCTGCCCTGCTAGAGCTGCCCCGGTCAACTGTAAGTGTTGTTATTGTGAAGTGGAAACATCTAGGAGCAACAACGGCTCAGCCGCGAAGTGACAAGCCACACAAGGGCACAGAATGTGACTGCCAATGTCATCACAAGAACTGTTCATCGGGAGCTTCATGAAATGGGTTTCCATGGCCAAGCAGCTGCACACAAGCCTAAGATCACCATGTGCAATGACAAGCGTCGGCTGGAGTGGGGAAAAGCTCGCCGCCATTGGACTCTGGAGAAGTGGAAATACATTCTCTGGAGTGATGAATGACACTTCACCATCTGGCAGTCCGACGGACGAATCTGTGTTTGGCGGATGCCAAGAGAACGCTACTAGCCAAATGTTATTTTATTGACCTTTATTTAACCAGGGAGGCTAGTTGAGAACACCTTTATTTAATCAGGGAGGCTAGTTGAGAAGACCTTTATTTAACCAGGGAGGCTAGTTGAGAACACCTTTATTTAACCAGGGAGGCTAGTTGAGAACACCTTTATTTAACCAGGGAGGCCAGTTGAGAACACCTTTATTTAACCAGGGAGGCCAGTTGAGAACACCTTTATTTAACCAGGTAGGCCAGCTGAGAACAAGTTCTCATTTACAACTGCGACCTGGCCAAGATAAAGCAAAGCAGTGCGACAGAAACAACAACACAGAGTTACATGGAATAAACAAGCGTACAGTCAATAACACAATAGAAAGAAAAGAAAGTCTATATACAGTGTGTGCAAATGGAGTAAGGAGGTAAGGCAATAAATAGGTCATAGTAGCAAAGTAATTTTAATTTAGCAGATTAACACTGGAGTGATAGATGAGCAGATGATGATGAGCAGATGATGGTGTGTAAGTAGTGATACTGGTGTGCAAAAGAGCAGCAAAGTAAATAAAAATGATATGGGGATGAGGTAGTAAGATTGGGTGGGCTATTTACAGATGGACTATGTACAGCTGCAGCGATCGGTTAGCTGCTCAGACATTTACATTTAAGTCATTTAGCAGACGCTCTTATCCATTTGATGTTTAAAGTTAGTGAGGGAAATGAGGGAAATGCATAGTGTCAACTGTAACGTTTGGTGGAATAATGGTCTGGCGCTGTTTTTCATGGTTCGGGTTAGGCCCCTTAGTTCCAGCAAAAGGAGGTCTTAACGCGACAGCATACAATGACATTCTAAACAATTCTGTGCTTCCAACTGTGGCAACAGTTTGAGGAAGGAACTTTCCTGTTTCAGGAAGTTGCCCCTGTGCATAAAGCAAGGTCCAAACAGAATTGGTTTGTTGAGATCAGTGTGGAAGAAATTGACTGGCCCTGACCTCAACACCATCAAACAACTTAGGGATGAATTGGAACGTTGACTGTGAGCCAGCCCTAATCGCCCAACATCAGTGCCAGACCTCACTAATGCTCTTGTAACTGAATGGAAGCAAGTCCCCAGAGCAATGTTCCAACATCTAGTGGAAAGCCTTCCCAGAAGAGTGGAGGCTGTTACAGCAGCAAAGGGTGGACAAACTCCATATTGATGCCCATGATTTTGAGATGATTTCCGGGATAGTGCAGTTACCTGTACAGTGCAGTTACCTGTACAGTGCAGTTACCTGTACAGTGCTGTAACCTGTATAGTGCAGTAACCTGTACAGTGCAGTAACCTGTATAGTGGAGTTACCTGTACAGTGCAATAACCTGTATAGTGCAGTAACCTGTATAGTGCAGTTACCTGTACAGTGCAGTTACCTGTAGAGTGCAGTTACCTGTAGAGTGCAACTACCTGTACAGTGCAGTAACCTGTGTAGTGCAGTAACCTGTATGGTGCAATAACCTGTATAGTGCAGTAACCTGTACAGTGCAGTTACCTGTATAGTGCAATAACCTGTATGCAGTGCAGTTACCTGAATAGTGCAGTTACCTGTATAGTGCAGTAACCTGTATAGTGCAGTTTCACTGTACAGTGCAGTTACCTGTATAGTGCAGTAACCTGTATAGTGCAGTAACAGTGCAGTGTACAGTGCAGTATACCTGTATAGTGCAGTACCTGTATAGTGCAGTAACCTGTATAGTGCAGTTACATGTATAGTGCAGTAACCTGTATAGTGCAGTTTTCTCTGTACAGTGCAGTTACCTGTATAGTGCAGTAACCTGTATAGTGCAGTAACCTGTACAGTGCAGTTACATGTATAGTGCAGTAACCTGTATAGTGCAGTTTCCTGTACAGTGCAGTTACCTGTATAGTGCAGTAACCTGTATAGTGCAGTAACCTGTACAGTGCAGTAACCTGTCACAGTGCAGTAACCTGTATAGTGCAGTAACCTGTACAGTGCAGTTACCTGTATAGTGCAGTAACCTGTACAGTGCAGTAACCTGTATAGTGCAGTAACCTGTACAGTGCAGTAACCTGTATAGTGCAGTAACCTGTACAGTGCAGTAACCTGTATAGTGCAGTAACCTGTATAGTGCAGTTACCTGTATAGTGCAGTAACATGTACAGTGCAGTAACCTGTATAGTGCAGTAACCTGTATAGTGCAGTAACCTGTAGTTTCTCACTGAATTCCTGAATTCCTAGCAGTAACCTGTATAGTGCAGTAACCTGTACAGTGCAGTAACCTGTATAGTGCAGTGACCTGTACAGTGCAGTAACCTGTATAGTGCAGTAACCTGTATAGTGCAGTAACCAAAGTATAGTGCAGTTACCTGTACAGTGCAGTAACCTGTATAGTGCAGTTACCTGTATAGTGCAGTTACCTGTATAGTGCAGTTACCTGTATAGTGCAGTAACTTGTATAGTGCAGTTACCTGTAGAGTGCAGTAACCTGTATAATGCAGTAACCTTTAGTAGAGATGCAGTTACCTGTATAGTGCAGTTACCTGTACAGTGCAGTTACCTGTATAGTGCAGTTACCTGTACAGTGCAGTTTCCTTCAAGTATAGTGCAATAACCTGTATAGTGCAGTAACCTGTATAGTGCAGTTACCTGTACAGTGCAGTTACCTGTACAGTGCAGTTACCTGTACAGTGCAGTTACCTGTATAGTGCAGTTACCTGTATAGTGCAGTTACCTGTATAGTGCAGTAACCTGTACAGTGCAGTAACCTGTATAGTGCAGTAACCTGTATAGTGCAGTAACCTGTATAGTGCAGTTACCTGTACAGTGCAGTAACCTGTATAGTGCAGTTACCTGTATAGTGCAGTTACCTGTACAGTGCAGTTACCTGTATAGTGCAGTTACCTGTACAGTGCAGTAACCTGTATAGTGCAGTTACCTGTATAGTGCAGTTACCTGTATAGTGCAGTTACCTGTATAGTGCAATAACCTGTATAGTGCAGTAACCTGTATAGTGCAGTAACCTGTATAGTGCAGTAACCTGTATAGTGCAGTTACCTGTATAGTGCAGTTACCTGTATAGTGCAGTTACCTGTATAGTGCAGTAACCTGTATAGTGCAGTAACCTGTATAGTGCAGTTAACCTGTATAGTGCAGTTACCTGTATAGTGCAGTAACCTGTATAGTGGAGTTACCTGTATAGTGCAGTAACCTGTATAGTGCAGTTACCTGTATAGTGCAGTTACCTGTATAGTGCAGTAACCTGTACTTGCAGTTTCTGTACAGTGCAGTTACCTGTATAGTGCAGTAACCTGTATAGTGCAGTAACCTGTACAGTGCAGTTACCTGTATAGTGCAGTAACCTGTATAGTGCAGTAACCTGTATAGTGCAGTTACATGTATAGTGCAGTAACCTGTATAGTGCAGTTTCCACCTGTGTGCAGTTACCTGTATAGTGCAGTAACCTGTATAGTGCAGTAACCTGTACAGTGCAGTTACATGTATAGTGCAGTAACTGTATAGTGCAGTTTGTTACCTGTAGAGTGCAGTTTCCTGTATAGTGCAGTAACCTGTATAGTGCAGTTACCTGTACAGTGCAGTTACCTGTACAGTGCAGTAACCTGTATAGTGCAGTAACCTGTATAGTGCAGTTACCTGTACAGTGCAGTAACCTGTATAGTGCAGTAACCTGTATAGTGCAGTAACCTGTATAGTGCAGTAACCTGTATAGTGCAGTAACCTGTATAGTGCAGTAACCTGTATAGTGCAGTAACCTGTATAGTGCAGTAACCTGTATAGTGCAGTTACCTGTATAGTGCAGTAACCTGTATAGTGCAGTAACCTGTATAGTGCAGTAACCTGTATAGTGCAGTAACCTGTACAGTGCAGTAACCTGTATAGTGCAGTAACCTGTATAGTGCAGTAACCTGTATAGTGCAGTAACCTGTACAGTGCAGTAACCTGTATAGTGCAGTTACCTGTATAGTGGAGTAACCTGTACAGTGCAGTAACCTGTAGAGTGCAGTAACCTGTATAGTGCAGTTACCTGTATAGTGGAGTTACATGTATTGTGCAGTTACCTGTATAGTGGAGTTACCTGTATAGTGCAGTTACCTGTAGAGTGCAGTAACCTGTATAGTGCAGTTACCTGTATAGTGGAGTTACCTGTATAGTGCAGTTACCTGTAGAGTGCAGTTACCTGTATAGTGCAGTAACCTGTACAGTGCAGTAACCTGTATAGTGCAGTAACCTGTATAGTGCAGTAACCTGTATAGTGCAGTTACCTGTACAGTGCAGTTACCTGTAGAGTGCAGTTACCTGTAGAGTGCAGTTACCTGTACAGTGCAGTAACCTGTATAGTGCAGTTACCTGTACAGTGCAGTTACCTGTATAGTGCAGTAACCTGTACAGTGCAGTTACCTGTATAGTGCAGTAACCTGTATAGTGCAGTAACCTGTATAGTGCAGTTACCTGTACAGTGCAGTTACCTGTATAGTGCAGTTACCTGTATAGTGCAGTTACCTGTACAGTGCAGTTACCTGTAGAGTGCAGTAACCTGTATAGTGCAGTAACCTGTATAGTGGAGTTACCTGTATAGTGCAGTTACCTGTATAGTGCAGTAACCTGTATAGTGCAGTTACCTGTACAGTGCAGTTACCTGTATAGTGCAGTTACCTGTATAGTGCAGTTACCTGTATAGTGCAGTTACCTGTATAGTGCAGTTACCTGTATAGTGCAGTAACCTGTATAGTGCAGTAACCTGTATAGTGCAGTAACCTGTATAGTGCAGTTACCTGTATAGTGCAGTTACCTGTATAGTGCAGTAACCTGTATAGTGCAGTTACCTGTATAGTGCAGTTACCTGTACAGTGCAGTAACCTGTATAGTGCAGTAACCTGTATAGTGCAGTTACCTGTATAGTGCAGTAACCTGTATAGTGCAGTTACCTGTATAGTGCAGTTTCCTGTACAGTGCAGTAACCTGTATAGTGCAGTAACCTGTATAGTGCAGTAACCTGTACAGTGCAGTTACCTGTATAGTGCAGATACCTGTACAGTGCAGTAACCTGTATAGTGCAGTAACCTGTACAGTGCAGTAACCTGTACAGTGCAGTTACCTGTATAGTGCAGATACCTGTATAGTGCAGTAACCTGTATAGTGCAGATACCTGTACAGTGCAGTAACCTGTATAGTGCAGTAACCTGTACAGTGCAGTTACCTGTACATTGCAATAACCTGTACAGTGCAGTTACCTGTATAGTGCAGTTACCTGTACAGTGCTTGTGTTGATATTTGCATTGAGATTTGTGATTGTATGTTTAATTTCTAATCCAGCATCTCTGAAAAAGTATTTTTAGAAAACACCGTGGTTCACTTTCAAGTATTTGGACATTTCCTGTGCATTGTACAGTGAATAGCTGTGTCTTGTAATTTTTCTACAACTCTGTCTCTCTCTGCTATTGGCCACTCAGTCACATCTCTCCTGGTGTGTGATTGGAGGAAGGATTAAGATTAGGTCCAGGCTGCATTGAAAAGCACAGAGGTTCAGCTTTGTTTGAAAAGTCCCCCCCATGCCCCCACACACACCCCCACACACACACACACACACACACACACACACACACACACACACACACACACACACACACACACACACACACACACACACACACACATACACACACACACTAACAGCCCCCATCCTTCCACCTCAAACAGATAGAATAGGGATTAGCGAGCAGAGATTTCGAAACAAGAGTAACGGCTTTTCCACTAGTCTCACACTGCAAAACAATATTCAGCTCGAAAATACGAAATATCTGTTTAGCGCAATGTCTAGAAAAATACATTGATGCAACCTTGTGTGCTGTAGACCAAGAGCAATCCAATGACCTGCACTCATAAACATAATCTATTTAATCATTTGAAAGAAATAACTTTATCTCCTCAGAAATGTGCTAATTGGTCATTTGATATATCATGTGGTCAAAGAAAACAAAGTTAGAAGCAAGAATTAGTCTCTATAAAATAATGCAGGTAGGATCCATTAACATTTCTTTGGTTTGTGTTAAAACCTGCAGTAATCTTTGTATGGGATATTCAATCAACTGTAAGAACTGTAAACTAGGACAGTAGGCTTCCTAGAATCTGGTTTATGTAGTCGGGTAATTTGGTAGCTACTGGTAGAAACAGCAGGTTAGTTTAGTACCTTGGTACCTACTGGTAGAAACAACAGGACAGTTTGGGTACTTGGTACCTATTGGTAGAAACAGCAGGACAGTTTGGGTACTTGGTACCAACTGGTAGAAACAGCAGGACAGTTTGGGTACTTGGTACCTACTGGTAGAAACAGCAGGATAGTTTGGTACCTTGGTGCCGACTGGTAGAAACAGCAGGTTAGTTTGGTACCTTGGTGCCTACTGGTAGAAACATCAGGATAGTTTAGTACCGTGGTACCTACTGGTAGAAACAGCAGGTTAGTTTGGTACCTTGGTACCTACTGGTAGAAACAGCAGGTTCGTTTGGTACCTTGGTACCTAATGGTAGAAACAGCAGGTTAGTTTAGTACCTTGGTACCAACTGGTAGAAACAGCAGGTTAGTTTAGTACTTTGATACCTAATGGTAGAAACAGCAGGATAGTTTGGTACCTTGATACCTACTGGTAGAAACAGTAGGTTAGTTTGGTACTTTGATACCTAATGGTAGAAACAGCAGGTTAGTTTAGTACCTTGGTACCTAATGGTAGAAACAGTAGGTTAGTTTGGTACTTTGATACCTAATGGTAGAAACAGCAGGTTAGTTCAGTACCTTGGTACCTACTGGTAGAAACAACAGGACAGTTTGGGTACTTGGTACCTACTGGTAGAAACAGCAGGATAGTTTGGTACTTGGATACCTACTGGTAGAAACAGCAGGTTAGTTTGGTACTTTGATACCTAATGGTAGAAACAGCAGGTTAGTTTAGTACCTTGGTACCTACTAGTAGAAACATCAGGCCAGTTTGGGTACTTGGTACCTAATGGTAGAAACAGCAGGTTAGTTTAGTACCTTGGTACCTACTGGTAGAAACATCAGGACAGTTTGGGTACTTGGTACCTACTGGTAGAAACAGCAGGATAGTTTGGTACCTTGATACCTACTGGTAGAAACAGCAGGATAGTTTGGTACTTGGATACCTACTGGTAGAAACAGCAGGTTAGTTTGGTACTTGGATACCTAATGGTAGAAACAGCAGGATAGTTTGGTACTTGGATACCTACTGGTAGAAACAGCAGGTTAGTTTGGTACTTTGATACCTAATGGTAGAAACAGCAGGTTAGTTTAGTACCTTGGTACCTACTAGTAGAAACATCAGGCCAGTTTGGGTACTTGGTACCTAATGGTAGAAACAGCAGGTTAGTTTAGTACCTTGGTACCTACTGGTAGAAACATCAGGACAGTTTGGGTACTTGGTACCTACTGGTAGAAACAGCAGGATAGTTTGGTACCTTGATACCTACTGGTAGAAACAGCAGGTTAGTTTGGTACTTTGATACCTACTGGCAGAAACATCAGGACAGTTTGGGTACTTGGTACCTACTGGTAGAAACAGCAGGTTAGTTTGGGTACTTGTTACCTACTGGTAGAAACATCAGGACAGTTTGGGTACTTGGTACCTACTGGTAGAAACAGCAGGTTAGTTTGGGTACTTGTTACCTACTGGTAGAAACATCAGGACAGTTTGGGTACTTGGTACCTACTGGTAGAAACAGCAGGTTAGTTTGGGTACTTGGTACCTACTGGTAGAAACATCAGGACAGTTTGGGTACTTGGTACCTACTGGTTGAAACATCAGGATAGTTTAGTACCTTGGTACCTACTGGTAGAAACAGCAGGCTAGTTTAGTACCTTGGTACCAACTGGTAGAAACAGCAGGTTAGTTTAGTACTTTGATACCTAATGGTAGAAACATCAGGATAGTTTAGTACCTTGGTACCTACTGGTAGAAACAGCAGGACAGTTTGGGTACTTGGTACCTACTGGTAGAAACATCAGGATAGTTTAGTACCTTGGTACCTACTGGTAGAAACCGCAGGTTAGTTTGGTACCTTGGTACCTACTGGTAGAAACATCAGGACAGTTTGGGTACTTGGTACCTACTGGTAGAAACATCAGGATAGTTTAGTACCTTGGTACCTACTGGTAGAAACAGCAGGTTAGTTTGGTACTTGGATACCTAATGGTAGAAACATCAGGATAGTTTAGTACCTTGATACCTACTGGTAGAAACATCAGGACAGTTTGGGTACTTGGTACCTACTGGTAGAAACAGCAGGTTAGTTTGGTACCTTGGTGCCTACTGGTAGAAATTGTTAGATTGACCTACAGTTCCCGGCCAAATGTATTGGCACCATTGCACTTTTCTGAAATAATTCCCTATTTCTTCTCAAATAAGATTTAACTTTGGGTCTCCACACATTGTTATGGTCCTTTCAAATTTTCAGATTCATTTTTGTTTTTGGAAACTTAAGTTATTAAACTATTTTAATTTAGAAAATACTTTTTCCCACTCTTCAGCTGAAACATACTCCAATTCTACAATGTTAGAGAGGTGCCTTCGACCAGCTGCTGTTTTCAGACCTTGTCATAGGTTTTTCATTGGACTCTGGGCTCAACGATGGCCACTCCTAAACCCTCCAGAATTTCTTCTTGAACCATCCCTGGGTGTTTGGTGTTTGGTGTTTTGTGTTTGGTGTATGGTGTTTGGTGTTTGGTGTTTGGTGTGTTGTGTTTGGTGTTTTGTGTTTGGTGTTTGGTGTTTGGTGTTTGGTGTTTTGTGTTTTGTGTTTGGTGTTTGGTGTTTGGTGTTTTGTGTTTGGTGTTTGGTGTTTGGTGTTTGGTGTTTGGTGTGTTGTGTTTGGTGTTTGGTGTTTGGTGTGTTTGGTGTTTGGTGTTTGGTGTTTGGTGTTTGGTGTTTGGTGTTTTGTGTTTGGTGTTTGGTGTTTGGTGTTTTGTGTTTTGTGTTTGGTGTTTTGTGTTTGGTGTTTTGTGTTTGGTGTTTGGTGTTTGGTGTTTGTGTTTGTGTTTGGTGTTTTGTGTTTGGTGTTTTGTGTTTTGTGTTTTGTGTTTGGTGTTTGGTGTTTGGTGTTTGGTGTTTTGTGTTTTGAGTTTTGAGTTTGTGTTTGGTGTTTTGTGTTTGTGTTTGGTGTTTTGGTGTTTTTTGTGTTTTGTGGTGTTTGGTGTTTGAGTTTGGTGTTTGGTGTTTTGTGTTATGTGTTTGTGTTTGGTGTTTGGTGTTTGGTGTTTGTGTTTTGTTTGGTGTTTGGTGTTTTTGTGTTTTGTGTTTTGTGTTTGGTGTTTTGTGTTTGGTGTTTGGTGTTTTGTGTTTGTGTTTGGTGTTTTGTGTTTTGTGTTTGGTGTTTGGTGTTTTGGTGCCTTTG
Organism: Oncorhynchus keta; assembly: GCF_023373465.1. Lineage (NCBI taxonomy): Eukaryota > Metazoa > Chordata > Actinopteri > Salmoniformes > Salmonidae > Oncorhynchus > Oncorhynchus keta. The sequence continues at coordinate 72,611 of NW_026287433.1, read as the reverse complement.
GTGTTTGGTGTTTGTGTTTTGTGTTTGGTGTTTGGTGTTTGGTGTTTTGTGTTTGGTGTTTGGTGTTTGGTGTTTGGTGTTTGGTGTTTTGTGTTTTGAGTTTGGTGTTTGGTGTTTTGTGTTTGGTGTTTTATGTTTGGTGTTTTGTGTTTTGTGTTTGGTGTTTGGTGTTTGGTGTTTGGTGTTTGGTGTTTGGTGTTTGGTGTCGTTGTCCTGATGGAAGTCCCACGACCTTCGAGGGATACCCATTTTTTGGACAATACTAAACATTCCATGATGCCCTGCCCATGTTCAAGGTCCCCAGTAGCAGAGGCAGCAAAGCAACCCCACAGCATTATTTAAACCTCCCCCATCTTTGATTGTAGGGTATTCTTTCCTTTGAACTCTTCATTTGGGCGTCAATAAATATAATAAATATAGCGTAGCTTTTTATTGCCAAAAGGGCTGTTTGTTTTGTTCAAATGAATTCATTGTGAATTATTTAAGAAAAGTGCAGTGGTGCCAATAAATGTCAGGAACTGTAGCTCTGTGTTTAATATTATAATCAGTGGCCACTGAGAAATGCAGATGATGATGATGGTAATGAAACACCCTTCCCAAAGCTACTCATCTTACATATAGTACATAATATGGGAGGCCCATGGATCAATCAGACCAACAACTCTGATGTTAACAACAGAGTATCCCTCAATGGTCAATCTAAGGGATTCTGGAAAGTAAGCTGATCCTAGATCTGTGCCAATGGGAAAGTCATAGTGACGTTTATATTGTTTTTCTGTAGACTTTAACCTCATTAGCAGACTAATCTGCATCTTAACTCCAGTTGTTTGCCAACAGTGTTAGAGGTTAGTCAGTTCACTCCACACAGAGAGAGGGTATATAATCCTGAAACACACACACGCACACGTTCGCAAGCACGCAAGCACACACACACACACATGCACACACACACACACACACACACACACACACACACACACACACACACACACACACACACACACACACACACACACACACACACACACACACACACACACACACACACACACACACACACACACACACACACACACACACACACACACACACACACACACACACACACACACACACACACACACACACACTCCACCAACGGTGTAAAAAATATGTGTTATTACTTGAGTTGATTCAACATTTCAATGTTTTCCACTCAAGGCTCTGACTCTCTATGCTGAAGTCTCTCTCGATGAGTGACTGTTGCACGTACTTGTTGAAATGTGATGAAATCATGTAGGAGAATTTTCTCACCACACATTGAGATGGTCATAAACACTGCTAGCTGTCACACTGGACAGCAGACAGAGGAGCTGGCAGCCAACCGTTTACACTGCTTTTCACACGCTCCCTTGCCTCTCTCTATCTCACTCAATTCAATTCATTTTAAGGGGCTTTATTGGCATGGGAAACATATGTTTACATTGTCAAAGTAAGTGAAATGGGAAATAAACAAAAGTTAAATAAACAATAAACAATTAGCAGTAGACATTACACTCACAGAAGTTCCAAAATAAAGACATTTCAAATGTCGTATGAATGTAAAGGGTCGATGTGCAGCACGTAGGACGGAGTCAGGCGCAGGACACAGAGGATGAGGAATAACGGACTTTTACTCAAAAACGTCAACAAAATAAATTCCACGCAGGGAAAACAATCCAGCTCACAAAATAGTAGCGACAGCTAAACACAGAACAAACACGCACAAAACCATGTGGGAACCAGAGGGTTAAATAGGGAATAAATAATAATGTCATGGAAACCAGGTGTGTACAATAAAGACAAAACTAATGGACAATAGAGAAACGTAGATCGGTGGCGGCTAGAAAACCGGTGACGTCGACCGCCGAATGCCGCCCGAACAAGGAGAGGCACCAACTTCGGCGGAAGTCGTGACAATTATGTCCTTATACACGTTATATACGTTGTAACGATGTGCAAATAGGGAAAAAAGGGAAAATCAATAAAAAATAAATATGAGTTGTGTTTATAATGGTGTTTGTTCTTCACTGGTTGCCCTTTTCTTGTGGCAACAGGTCACAAATCTTGCTGCTGTGATGGCACACTGTGTTATTTCACCCAGTAGATATGGGAGTTTATCAATATTTGATTTGCTTTCAAATTCTTTGTGGGTCTGTGTAATCTGAGGGAAATATGTCTCTCTAATATGGTCATACATTGGACAGGAGGTTAGGAAGTGCAGCTCAGTTTCCACCTCATTTTGTGGGCAGTGAGCACATAGCCTGTCTTCTGTTGAGAGCCAGGTCTGCCTACGGCGGCCTTTCTCAATAGCAAGGCTATACTCACTGAGTCTGTACATATTCAAAGCTTTCCTTAAGTTTGGGTCAGTCACAGTGGTCAGGTATTCTGCTACTGTGGACTCTCTGTTTAGGGCCAAATAGCATTCTAGATTGGTCTGTGTTCTTGTTGATTCTTTCCAATGTGTTAAGTAATTATAAATTAAATACAAATTAAATGAAAAGTAAGTATAAATAAAATAATATAAATATTAGCTTTTTGTTTTTCTCATGATTTGGTTGGGTCTAATTGTGTTGCTGTCCTGGGGCTCTGTGAGGTTTGTTTGTGTTTGTGAACAGAGCCCCAGGACCAGCTTGCTTAGCGGAATCTTCCCCAGGTTCATCTCTCTGTAGGTGATGGCTTTGTTATGGAAGGTTTGGGAATCGCTTCCTTTTAGGTGGTTGTAGAATTGAATTGGTTTTTCTGGATTTGGATAATTAGCGGGTATTGGCCTAATTCTGCTCTGCATGTGTTATTTGGTGTTTAACATTGTACACAGAGGATATTTTTTTGGCAGAAATCTTCATGCAGTCTCAATTTTGGACCCGAGACTTCTCTCTCTCTCTCAATTCAATTCAATTCAATTCAAGGGCTTTATTGGCATGGGGAAACATGTGTTAACATTGCCAAAGCAAGTGAGGTAGACAACATACAAAGTGAATATATAAAGTGAAAAACAACAAAAATGAACAGTAAACATTACAAATACAGAAGTTTCAAAACAGTAAAGACATTACAAATGTCATATTATATATATATATATATACAGTGTTTTAACAATGTACAAATGGTTAAAGGACACAAGATAAAACAAATATGCATAAATATGGGTTGTATTTACAATGGTGTTTGTTCTTCACTGGTTGCCCTTTTCTCGTGGCAACAGGTCACCAGTCTTGCTGCTGTGATGGCACACTGTGGAATTTCACCCAGTAGATATGGGGTTTTTCAAAATTATATTTGTTTTCGAATTCTTTGTGGATCTGTCTCTCTCTCTCTCTCTCTCTCTCTCTCTCTCTCTCTCTCTGTCTCTCTCTCTCTCTCTCTCTCTCTCTCTCTCTCTCTCTGTCTCTCTGTCTCTCTCTCTCTCTCTCTGTCTCTCTCTCTGTCTCTCTCTCTCTGTCTCTCTCTCTCTCTCTCTCTCTCTCTCTCTCTCTCTCTCTCTCTCTCTCTCTCTCTCTCTCTCTCTCTCTCTCTCTCCTCTCTCTCTCTCTCTATGTCTCTCTGTCTCTCTGTCTCTCTGTTTCTCTGTCTCTCTGTCTCTCTCTCTCTCTCCCTCTCACACTCTCTCTCTCTCTCTCTCTCTCTCTCTCTCTCTCTCTCTCTCTGCTCTTTGTCTCTGTCTCTTTATATTACCCCCTCTAATCTCCCTTTCTGCTCTCTCTGTCTCTCTCTCTCTCTCTCTCTCTCTCTCTCTCTCTCCTCTCTCTCTCTCTCTCTCTCTCTCTAATCTCAAAATCTGCTCTTTGTCTCTGTCTCTTTATATTACCCCCCCCTCTAATCTCCCTTTCTGCTCTCTCTGTCTCCCTCTTCTCTCAAAGCAAATGAGGTAGATAATATACAAAATTGAAGAAAAAAAACAATACAAAATTAACAGTAAACATGACACATACAGATATTTCAAAACAATAAAGACATTACAAATGTCATATTATACATATATAAATATATATATATATATATATATACAGTGTTGTAACAATGTACAAATAGTTAGGGAAAATAAATAAGCATAAATATGGGTTGTATTTACAATGGTGTTTGTTCTTCACTGGTTGCCCTTTTCTTGTTGCAACAGGTCACAAATCTTGCTGCTGTGATGGCACACTGGAATTTCCCCCGGTAGATATGGGAGTTTATCACAATTGGATTTGTTTTCTAATTCTTTGTGGATCTGTGTAATCTGAGGGAAATATGTATCTCTAATATGGTCATACGTTGGACAGGAGGTTAGGAAGTGCAGCTCAGTTTCCACCTCATTTTGTGGGCAGTGAGCACATGGCCTGTCTTCTCTTGAGAGCCAGGTCTGTCTACGGCGGCCTTTCTCAATAGCAAGGCTGTGCTCACTAAGTCTGTACATAGTCAAAGCTTTCCTTAAGTTTGGGTCAGTCACAGTGGACAGGTATTCTGCCACTGTGTACTCTCTGTTTAGGGCCAAATAGCATTCGAGTTTGCTCTGTTTTTTTGTTAATTCTTTCCAATGTGTCAAGCGTTTATCTTTTTGTTTTCTCATGATTTGGTTGGGTCTAATTGTGTTGCTGTGAGGTGTGTTTGTGTTTGTGAACAGAGCCCCAGGACCTGCTTGCTTAGGGGACTCTTCTCCAGGTTCATCTCTCTGTAGGTGATGGCTTTGTTATGGAAGGATTGGGAATCGCTTCCTTTTAGGTGGTTGTAGAATTTAACAGCTCTTTTCCGGATTTTGATAATTAGTGGGTATCAATCTCTCTCCCCCCTCTCTCTCTCTGCTCTTTGTCTCTTCTCTCTGTCTCATTCTATTACCCTCTCTCTTGCTCTCTCCTCTCTCTTCCTCTCCCTCCCTCTCTCTCCCTCAGCCTCTCTCTCTACTCTCTCTGTGTCTCTCTGTCTCTTTCACTATCTCCCTCTTCTCTCCCTCTCTCTCTGCTCTCTCTCTCTCTCTCTCTCTCTCTCTCTCTCTCTCTCTCTCTCTCTCTCTCTCTCTCTCTCTCTCTCTCTCTGCACTGTGAGTTGAGGCCACCAAGGAGGGGTCAAAAGGTACACACACACTCGTGGACCTGTGCACTGAAGGCTCTGCCCGCACGTTTATCTCTAGTTTGTCCAATCAGACGGTGGCTTTGTGAAAAGGCCATTGAATGGATCATCGTCATGGAGCCCAATGCAAAGAGACAGATCAGAGAAAGAGAGAGTACCTAAACCCAGCCATGGATGTGTGTGTGTGTGTGTGTGTGTGTGTGTGTGTGTGTGTGTGTGTGTGTGTGTGTGTGTGTGTGTGTGTGTGTGTGTGTGTGTGTGTGTGTGTGTGTGTGTGTGTGTGTGTGTGTGTGTGTGTGTGTGTGTGTGTGTGTGTGTGTGTGTGTGTGTGTGTCAGCGTGTGGTCCACTTCCAGTAAGTAGCCGTGGGTTACGTGTTGACACCACCACACTGCACATCCTGACACATCCTGACACACACACACACACACACCTCCAACACCACTGAGCGCTGCCGCAAGGAACAAAATGGCAAAAACAAACATGCACGCAAGCATACTGTGTACACACAAAGTCTCATCCCTGTTTGCCTTTAATAAGACGGTGACATGGTAAGAGACAGCTGGTCAAAATAGAGAGACCAGGCAGGTGGCTTGTTTACTAAGAGCTGTGACTATCTGTCAACCTTTTATTTCAGAGTTTAACCATGGTGATAAAATTACACGGCTGGTATTTTTGCATGTGTGAAAGTGTGCATATATATACGGTGCATTTGGAAAGTATTCAGACCCCTTGACTTTTCCCATATTTTGTTAACTTACTGTCTTATTCTAATATATATATATTTTTATCCCCTCATCAATCTATACACAATATCTCATAATGACAAAGCAAAAACAGTTTTTAGACATTTTTGCAAATGTATAAAAAATAAAAAACAGAAATACCTTATTTACATAAGTATTCAGACCCTTTGCTATGAGACATGCATCCTGTTTCCATTGATCATCCTTGATATGTTTCTACAACTTGATTGGAGTCCACCTGTGGTAAATTCAATTGATTGGACATGATTTGGAAAGGCACAGACCTGTCTATATAAGGTCTCACAGTTGACAGTGTATGTCAGAGCAAAAACCAAGCCACGAGGTTAAAGGAATTGTCCATAGAGCTCCGAGACTGGATTTTGTCAAGACACAGATCTGGGGAAGGGTACCAAAACATTCCTGCAGCAACGAAGGTCCCCAAGAACACAGTGGCCTCAAACATTCTTAAATGGAAGAAGTTTGGAACGACCAAGACTCTTCCTAGAGCTGACCGCCCGGCCAAACTCAGCAATCGGGGGAGAAGGGCCTTGGTCAGGGAGGTGAACAAGAACCCAATGGTCACGCTGACAGAGCTCCAGAGTTCCTCTGTGTAGATGGGAGGACCTTCCAGAAGGAAAACCATCTCTACACCACCAATCAGGTCTTTATGGTAGAGTGTCCCCCCCCCCAAAACATCAACAAATTAACTGAAAATTCATTGAATACTGTAGTATGAATAAATAATATTCCAAGCTCTATACTACTCGTCAAACATAGAGAGAACTGATACTGCATACTGGTCATTGACGTGGTCTTGGTGTGGGGTTAGGGGTATACTGGTCAATGAGGTGGGCTTGGTGTGGGGTTAGGGGTATACTGGTCATTGAGGAGGGCTTGGTGTGGGGTTAGAGGTATACTGGTCATTGAGGTGGTCTTGGTGTGGGGTTAGAGGTATACTGGTCATTGAGGTGGGCTTGGTGTGGGCTTGGTGTGGGGTTAGGGGTATACTGGTCATTGAGGAGGGCTTGGTGTGGGGTTAGGGGTATACTGGTCATTGAGGAGGGCTTGGTGTGGGGTTAGGGGTATACTGGTCATTGAGGAGGGCTTGGTGTGGGCTTGGTGTGGGGTTAGGGGTATACTGGTCATTGAGGAGGGCTTGGTGTGGGGTTAGGGGTATACTGGTCATTGAGGAGGGCTTGGTGTGGGGTTAGGGGTATACTGGTCATTGAGGAGGGCTTGGTGTGGGGTTAGGGGTATACTGGTCATTGAGGAGGGCTTGGTGTGGGGTTAGGGGTATACTGGTCATTGAGGAGGGCTTGGTGTGGGGTTAGGGGTATACTGGTCATTGAGGTGGGCTTGGTGTGGGGTTAGGGGTATACTGGTCATTGAGGAGGGCTTGGTGTGGGGTTAGGGGTATACTGGTCATTGAGGAGGGCTTGGTGTGGGGTTAGGGGTATACTGGTCATTGAGGTGGGCTTGGTGTGGGGTTAGGGGTATACTGGTCATTGAGGAGGGCTTGGTGTGGGGTTAGGGGTATACTGGTCATTGAGGAGGGCTTGGTGTGGGGTTAGGGGTATACTGGTCATTGAGGAGGGCTTGGTGTGGGGTTAGGGGTATACTGGTCATTGAGGTGGGCTTGGTGTGCGGTTAGGGGTATACTGGTCATTGAGGTGGGCTTGGTGTGGGGTTAGGGGTATACTGGTCATTGAGGAGGGCTTGGTGTGGGGTTAGGGGTATACTGGTCATTGAGGAGGGCTTGGTGTGGGGTTAGGGGTATACTGGTCATTGAGGTGGGCTTG